>NC_056740.1:162147464-162309964 GCF_019279795.1 Protopterus annectens | reverse complement strand
GTCAATATAGAGTACAACAAACCTGTCTATATATCTCAGTAAATAAGCAAGTGAAACAGTGACACTACACATGCCTTTAAACCACTTTAAATTGCACAACATCACTTAAATATACATCATCTCACTAATTAGTACATTAAGTTTTATGTAAAGATGTTTACAGTACGTTTTAGGCAAATAAATCCTCCAAAGAAACAAAGAAACTCCCTAATCAAGCTAGGATACTGAGATGAATATCTCAACAGACCTAAAAACTCTTCTTTATTTCCCAGATGCCAGTGATGCTATGACACTCTTCTATTGTATAACCATGGTAGTATAATGAGAGAAAATACAAAACTGCATATAGTCATCATGCAAGTCATTACAGTAAACTATGACCCATGGTAGTATAATGAGAGAAAATACAGAACTGCATATAAACATCATGCAAGTCATTACAGTAAACTATGATCCATGGTAGTATAACGAGAGAAAATACAGAACTTCATATAATCATCATGCAAGTCATTACAGTAAACTATGACCCATGGTAGTATAACAAAAGAAAATACAGAACTGCATATAGTCATCATGCAAGTCATTACAGTAAACTATGACCCATGGTAGTATAATGAGAGAAAATACAGAACTGCATATAATCATCGTGCAAGTCATTACAGTAAACTATGACCCATGGTAGTATAACAAAAGAAAATACAGAACTGCATATAATCATCATGCAAGTAATTACAGTAAACTATGACCCATGGTAGTATAACGAGAGAAAATACAGAACTGCATATAATCATCATGCAAGTCATTACAGTAAACTATGACCCATGGTAGTATAATGAGAGAAAATACAGAACTGCATATAAACATCATGTGAGTCATTACAGGAAACTATGATCCATGGTAGTATAACAAAAGAAAATACAGAACTGCATATAATCATCATGCAAGTCATTACAGTAAACTATGACCCATGGTAGTATAACAAAAGAAAATACAGAACTGCATATAATCATCATGCAAGTCATTACAGTAAACTATGATCCATGGTAGTATAATGAGAGAAAATACAGAACTGCATATAATCATCATGCAAGTCATTACAGTAAACTATGACCCATGGTAGTATAAGAAAAGAAAATGCAGAACTGCATATAATCATCATGCAAGTCATTACAGTAAACTATGATCCATGGTAGTATAATGAGAGAAAATACAGAACTGCATATAATCATCATGCAAGTCATTACAGTAAACTATGACCCATGGTAGTATAACAAAAGAAAGTACAGAACTGCATATAATCATCATGCAAGTCATTACAGTAAACTATTATCCATGGTAGTATAACAAAAGAAAATACAGAACTGCATATAATCATCATGCAAGTCATTGCAGTAAACTATGACCCATGGTAGTATAACAAAAGAAAATACAGAACTGCATATAATCATCATGCAAGTCATTGCAGTAAACTATGACCCATGGTAGTATAACAAAAGAAAATACAGAACTGCATATAATCATCATGCAAGTCATTACAGTAAACTATGACCCATGGTAGTATAACAAAAGAAAATACAGAACTGCATATAATCATCATGCAAGTCATTACAGTAAACTATGACCCATGGTAGTATAACAAAAGAAAATACAGAACTGCATATAGTCATCATGCAAGTCATTACAGTAAACTATGACCCATGGTAGTATAACAAAAGAAAATACAGAACAGCATATAATCATCATGCAAGTCATTACAGTAAACTATGACCCATGGTAGTATAACAAAAGAAAATACAGAACTGCATATAGTCATCATGCAAGTCATTAAAGTAAACTATGACCCATGGTAGTATAACAGAAGAAAATAGAGAACTACATATAAACATCATGTAAGTCATTACAGTAAACTATGATCCATACTAGTATAACAAAAGAAAATACAGAACTGCATATAATCATCATGCAAGTCATTACAGGAAACTATCCCTTCTTGGTAGTTAACTACAAATGACAAGTGTCATCAGGCTGCACATTTATTTTTGAGCCATTTAGTATTGCTGTGCAAACTGTTACCAGAGATTACTGCTGGCTTCATGTGAGATCCTACTGTGCCCTTCTTAACCACAGAGCTAAATAAATGCACCATTTAGCCCTATGTCTGACCCCACAACATCTGAAACTACTGATGCTGATAAGGGCAGACTTTGAGAAATAAGTGTATCAAGCTCACTTTGACCAAGCAGTTCTAGTACTTGGAGACAAAAAGGCTTAAAAAGGACTCAAAAATATCAACAGTCTAGTGCAGAATCTAATAAAATAGTATAATTTCAACAGCTGTTACATCTGATAAAACACTTTTTTCAGATTACTGCAATGTATTGTTTTGCTGTCACTAATAAAAGAGGCTAATCTGACTATTCAGTACAGTAGGCCCCAGAAGATCAGGGTATTCAAAATAAAGTCTACCAAAAGAAACATTAAATGAAAAAGGACTACACTGAAATAGAATACAAAGCAAACTATTTTGATTATAATTCAGATATGGCTTGTTTAAACTGTGTAATATAATAAAACACCAGGTAGTGTGAGCCCTGGAGTGAAGGTGAGGGGGCTAAAATGAAGGATGGGTGACAACTTTCCTAAAACTGGTGAACAATTACAAAGCTTGCAGGTAGACATCTGCAAATAATAAAGTCTGTCTGGCTGCTATACCATCCCCTGCTGGAGAGAACTGTGCATGGAATGTTGGTGTCATTCACTTGGTTCTGTCAAGATATGTGTGCATGTTGGCCACAATGGATCATGTGTGAGAATGCCACACTCACACTGGAAGTCAGTGTATTTGTGCATTTTAAGCTTGCATGACATCCAACAGGAGGGATGGTTAGGGCTAAAAAATAAAAAGAACAAGGCCGCAAGGATTATGGCCATGCTATTATCATCTCTGTCACCAATGATTTAGAATAAAAGGGGCAGTTACAACAAGGGATGAATGGTTGTCAGCCACAAGGGACAGAAAAAAACAACACAAAAAGAATACAGGTCCATTGCCTTTAATGCAAATACAGTTAAAAGGGTGCAGCAGGGTCTAAAATGAAATTCAGGATCTGTATCATTTCAGCTCTCTACCAAGACTCCCATTTGTTCTTGTATGAAGTATACCAGGATTATGAATATTAATTGTTCCATATGGCTAAGTAAAAAAATATTTGTTTCACATAAAATGAATTACAAAGTAGTTTCTCTTTCAGTTTATACATGTAACAAAGGCAGGCTTACAGACCTTCAACTGCTGATTACAAAATAATTTGCTAATGGCAGGTGCTTTTATTCTATGAGTACGAAGCAAAGCAGATCTGGGTCAGCCTAAAAATAGTTTTATAATGCTAGATCTATATTCATCAATCAAGCAGCATGGTAACTAATAATGTGATTTAAAAAAATGGCGTTAAAATGGTGTTTCAGACAATCCAGAGTAATAAATCTTAATAAATCTTAATTGGGAAGCATGTAAATGTGGAGCTAGGATCTTTGTTTTGTCATCTGTTTTTGTTTCCCCAGTAAATATTTTGTCTTACAAGTAAGCTCAGTTTTTTTTGGCTTTGGTTGTTTTTTCTGACCAGGTGCTCTGTGAATAAATTTTTTTCTGGAGTCAAAGACTTTTTGTCCGGTACTGTTGAACACATTGATTGACATTATTTATTACAAATGCTGTGTCAGTCTATTTTAATTATAATTTTCATCAGCTGTTTACAGACTCCATTTATTGGCTGTTTTTCTTTCTTTTTCAATGCTAACATTAAAACATTTTAATGAAAGTATTTTATATTCAACATTCATGATCAGTTTGTCGAAATGAATATGAAAGCACAATTATGTAATACACACAACAGTTACTTGCTCCAGATTATATGTGGAAAACTATTTCACAAATGAAAGGAACAATTAGAAGTCTAGCTCATTCGGCATCACATGGTGTAGGGTCAGATTTATGGCCACAGCATTAGCTTCCTTATATGTACCTCTTTCACATTTCTTTGTCTCGCAATGGCACTAGTGTCCCTGCATCCAGTGCAACTGATTATTTCATAAATAAACCTGGAATATTTTACACACACACACACACACACACACACACACACACACACATAAATACATACACATACACAGAAACACCATGCTCAGAAAGAAGTATAACAACTACATTTGGAATATATCTCTATTGAAAAATTTATGTGCGAAAAATACAGCTATGCAAACCTGCTGCATCAACTCTTGCTGATATAATTGCATGCTACAGTGGTTTACAGAAGTAATTTGCTAGCATGAGCCTAAATTTAAGGTGCATGATCTCTTGAGTCACATGCAATATTCTTTTATTAAAATTTGGATCTCATCACAAAAGTTGAAAAATGTTAGTTGCAATAAGTCACTTTATGTACATAATAACTAACTCCAAAACAAGTATTACATTTAACATTCATGGGCATAAAGCTGCTCTGCTTCAACTTTTTGGCCTATACAGTATCCAGGAGTTTACAAGCTTAATGCACTTATCTCTAAGCTTACTCCAGATAAAATTAACAAGGAATTAATCATGTTCCTGGGCTCATCACCAGAATTTTTTTCATTCTTGCCTTTGTTTCTTCCTTTCAAACATACTATTGATCTCTCTCTCTCTCTCTCTCTCTCTCTCTCTCTCTCTCTCTCTCTCTCTCTCTCTCTCTCTGTCTCTGTCTCTCTGTCTGTCTGTCTGTCTCTCTCTCTGTCTCTGTATCTCTATCTCTCTGTCTCCCCCCCCCCCTTGGCATCTGCTTTGTAGTAAGTAAGCTAAGGGACATATAAAGTTTACTATCAAAAACCTGAAAGTTAACTTGCAGTCATTCAGAAGGTCGAGGGTAAAGTTGCAAAAAGTGAAAATCCTGAACTGAAATTACATCACCACCAGAACGTTGAGACTCAGTTGTATTTGCAGTTTTGAGCATCACTGTTTACAAGTGCATCACACCACAGTGGGGATCGGGAACATTACTCTTTTCCTCATTGTAGTGCGATCTCAGAGTTAGAATATGTAATTTGCAGGGGGTGTGGGAGACACAGCCCACACACATGGGAGGTGCAGGGGGCTTGCCCCCCGCAAAACAGAAACAAAATGTATAATTTGTCAAGAGCTATTTTGTGAATGTTGAATGGCACAGAATATGCTGAATGTTGATTTTTGCCTTCCAAACGAATCAACATTTTGAACAGTCAGCAGGACGGTATCCCACATTATTTTTTTGGTAATCCAAACACATGAAAATAAGCCTTTAATGATTTTGATAGTAAACTGACATATACAATATATAAAAGAAACTAAAGTTTGTAATATTAACTACATATTAATGGTAGTGCCAAGTAAGGTCATCATGAATATGTTCCCCAGGGCTGCTGTCACTGTAGGACTTGCATGGCCTTAGAACTCATAGCATTGTGGCACAAACATCAACATTATTGCTCAAGTCAGATTGGCATTTAATACAAACTATAGGGCTAGCTTCTGGCCACAAGGTTCACAGTGTGGCACAAAACATGATACCATATAAGCCGATTAGGTCACCAAGGTGTAATAACAGATGACACAACCAGACAGAGGAAGATTATAAATCATGTAAAGCATGATTCATTTTGCAATGCTGTTTTACCTGCTAAAGTACAGCAACACAAATAACTCCTCTGAAGGGCAGAAAGAGGAGGATATTGAAAGGCTGACTTATTAAAAATGGCCCATTGTCATCTCTCATGAATGACTGATGCTGCATCTCATAACTCATGCGTGCTTTAGTATGATTAATCTTGAGATTGTCCAGTAAGAACTGCCAGCTATATCACTTGCTTTGTGCTGTGCTTCTGGCCTGGATGGCACATTTCTGTAAGTCATTTGACATCATTCTTACAGTTATTATAACCAGCTGATTATCTGGGATGACACACAGATAAGGCAGCCATCCGTTATGACAATTTACTGCTAGTCATTGCTCGCTCTATATCTTACAGACATGTTTCCTTTGTGCCAATAATATTGTCTCTGCTGCAAGACAGACATGATTAAAAAAAACTACATGCACACTGACAGCAATGCAAAAAAGGCACATTAATTTAATCTCATGATGAATATCTAATGCTTGCTTTAGCTACTTATTTGATTTGTTTCACAACACTTATATTTATTGACTTTCATGTGAAGTGCTAATATTAAGGCACTGAAAAGCATAAAATGTATCCCACAAAACTGCCAAGTTGTTATTTATAACCACCTCATGCTGCCAGTTAAGGACTCCTGACGTCATAACGTTCTTGAGCTCTTTATTTATTTACGTTTGTGTTCAGCTCTTTAAAGCTACCCATAGAGGCAATGTATGCCTTATATTTATTATGATATATTTATTAATTTATCAGCATTGCCTTGAAGTCATTTGGTTCCTATCACTGCAAGCATGAATGAGGCATGTTATAGAAAACATACTTTTATGTTACTAAATATATTGCAACAAAGTGCCCATATGTCTGTTTTTTAAATCAATGTTTTACTGAATTTAGTTGTGAAAAGTCCTTTATAGTCTTATAAGTTTCTGTACATGAGAGATTGTTATACTTAGATATAATTGATAGACCAGGTAGAACCTTGTGGATAATTTAAATAACTGCAGCTGGATATACTATATCCAAGATGATTTTCTGAAATCATATATTGAAATAAAGCTACATCTACATATTACTTGACCCTGAAGTATTTAACTATTTAGTGACTCTGATGTGCTAGGAGTATTTTAGGTCTATATTATACCACAAACATGCTTCCAAGATGTTAAACTATCTGACTGACTGGAGCTATTTCTGTACAAGCAGGAGTCTCTACAAAAGTGCTGGCCTCAGCTGCAAGATGATAGCTCATGATGTACATGCAGGGATACTGATATATAATTCTCAAAACAATCAAATTCCATTTCCCTGAGATGAGGTCCAAGAATTCTATCTATGATTTTTATATGAAATTTCTTTTTGTTACCACAACTGTGTCATAATATTCCTGTGCATCTATAAATATGCAAAATTAAACCAATTCTAGGCACATAGCACTCAATAAAAAATTACAGGATTATAAGCAGTAAATATGAGAAGATAATACATGAGACGAGTAAGTGGTCTGGCCAAAATATGAAATTCCATGAAAACCCCATATTTGTCCAATAATCAGATAGAGAAAATAAAGGGTTTACCTGTATTTTTCTGGAAAATGGAAAATCATAACCCTACATTTATGCAATATAGCGGTTAGTTGAAGCCAATTCATTTGGAGATACAGCAACAATTTAGCTGACAAGCATAGCCTTTAGGTGATATCCAGCTGAAGACTTACGGTAGTCTGATTACTTTTCAAGTAAGCAGTCAAATAATTTGTTAGCCTTTTAGCAAATAGTTGCTGTAAAGTTCAATGCAGTCTATAAACCAAGTACATGACCCATGTCAAATATTGCATGCTTTCTCTGATTTCATTTTTTCCTGTTACATTTCAGATGACAGATGGCTGAGTGTAAAAATCTGTTACTGGACGTGGTCATCCTGGAGCTGATGGCATGATTCCAAAACTCCTTGGGGTATCCAAATCTTTTATTAGCATCCTTCTAACACAAATATCAAAATATCACTTTTGTTTGGCCCATTTCCAAGCAAGTAGATGTCTTCCATTTTAGTTCTACTTCCAAAAACTGGGTAAAAATGTAAGGTGAACTCATATCATCAGATTAATTTTTCACTCCAAGCTCTTTGCAAAGGTGACAACCTCACAACTAAAAGCATAATTAGAGCAAAATAAATTCTTAGATGTGCTGTCATTCAGTTTCCACAAATGACACAGCACCAGCATAACCTCACTATTCATTGCAAACTACATATTCAGGCCAAAGGACAATGATCACACCACTGTGGTTGAATTCATTGATCTAACAGTGTTGTAAACTAAACTCCTTCAGCAACCGAACTACATAGAACTAGGAAAAAAATCTTAGCAATTAATCATTCAATCATTGAGTCAGTCAATCAATCAATCAATCAATCAATCTTTATTCACATACTTGTAAAGTTAGGCATATTGCAATGCTAAAATAAACACAGAAATAAATGTAAAGAAAAAATATATAATTACAGAGTATTACTTGAGCAGGAGTGCATAAAAGTTAAAAAAGTTGAAAGGGATCCTAGATGCCTTTCAATACAGTACATAAAACAGAACTCATGGTGCTGCATGTTAGTGAATCCCAGGCTCATATTATCGTATCACAGGCAACTGCAATGACTCCATGAGAAACAAGATACTATCAAAACCAACAACCTAAGTGAAAAATGCTCTTTAAACGAAAGTATTTATTTGTTTTTGTGTGTATTTGTCTGTTTATTAAATTAGTTAACTAGGGTGAAATACTGATCTAAAAGGAACAGTTTCAGGCTCTGCCCCTGTGTGCCAGAATGCGCCAATGAATAAACAACATTTCAAAGACAGGAATACCTACACATAGGCAAACACTTATAAGAAATAAGAATTACTGTACAGTTTTAAAATATTTGCATTAAAAAGAGAAAATAGCAAAATAACACAAAAAAAGCAATGTTTTGTGGATAAGCACATGCACCCCTTACATCTTCTGTGTAGAACTTTGCCCCCACTCCATTGCTTACATATAACCACTACATGGTCACACATTACTTTACATTACACGTTACATTTTAGTCGAATTTGATCGAAAGTTTGCTTGTTTGTTTGTTTAATTTAACTGTGGAGGCTGCCCACTAAAGTGTGCTAGCCTGTGTAACTAATTTATCACTGTTTCTGCATTTTCTGTGTGTTTCTACCAAAAAAATAAAAAAACAAAAAAATAATCCTTGTTTTCCCGCCTTCCTCGACTAGTTTAGACCAGTTTACAGGCATTGCTGTATTCTGGGCTGTGGTGTAGTTCCTGTGTTGTCCATTACCTTACTTGGATAGAAGGAAGTTTCTTTGCTCACCAGTGGGAGTGGGGAGCCTTGAGCAGCCTACCTGTCCTTGGGGGAAGTGACCTCAGCACAAGAAGCTGTAGTAATTGGTTGTTTGGGACCATTTCTAGCTCTTTTGTAGTTCACTGTTTAAAATCCGCGTTTGCACGGCTTTGCGCGGTCGTGCGCAGCGCCGGTTAAACAAGGTTAAACTTTTTCTGGCTCCGCCAAGTCTGCTCTTCAAATTTTCCCTTAAGGAAGCTTTACTCTCAGTATAACCAGACTACTCACTGTACTATAAGCCTAGCACTTGTTCTCAATACTTCTCTACTAAGTAAGCACTCTCGTACTAAGTAAAGCACCACATCTACTTACCACCCCTGTAAATATCCACTTCCCTTAAAGGTATACCACTCCCTTATACTGTTCTAGCATGTCGAGTGGTAGATTACTGGCGTCGTCTCCAGTTCAGCTGGTCAATCTGGGTATCTTGAGACAATGCTACAATTGTCTCATGTACACAGACAACCCTCTCCTCCTCCCAACAAACACAAATACATGTGAGAGATGCAACTATATAGCCAAACTGGAGGCTGAACTCTTTCAACTCAGGGCTGGCATGATCAGACAGGAGGAGATGGCAACCACACACACAACAATCCCAGTCTCACATAGACCTAACACAACTGCAAACCAAACACATAAAAACACAAAGATATACTCGGAGGCTCTAATAAAAAACTTACCAAAACAACAGAGGCTCCCAAAGCAGACATCCAAAAATCCACCACCTCAAAACAAAACACATGCAACACATACTTCAATAAATCAGTGTGTCGACCAATCGCAGCCCTTAAGGCCAAACACCTTGCCTGATACACTAGTAATAGGTGACTCCATAGTCAGACACACTGATGTCCCACTGACCAGGCTGAACAAGGAGAAGGTGACTGTGAGCTGTCTATCGGGAGCTAGGATCCGCCACATAACACACGCACTCAGGTCACTCCAAAGCAAGTACAAATATGACTCCGTCATTGTCCATGCTGGTGTGAATGACCTGAGACGTACCTCCCTGGACTACATGAAAAGAGACATAGAGGATCTCTCCGATTATGTAGCCCAGGCTGGTATGACCCTGACCCTGAGCAGCATCTTGCCCTCACCAAGAATGATACCACAATACAAAGACAAGATGATCAGCTTTAACAATTGGCTCAAGTACTGGTGTCATTCTAAGGGGATCCAATGTCTGTCTGCCTGGGATGATATGTTGGACAAGCCATGCTGCTTCGCAAGGGATGGCTTACACCTGTCACCACTGGGCTTCCTGATATTGGCTAAGGCTCTTGCCACCCCCATAGTGCCTTTTTTAGGCAAGGCTCAAAAGACAAACCCACCTCCTTAGAAAACAAAAAATGGAAAAAACTAAGGGTAATGCTGCTCAACGCCAGAAGTCTAAATCTCAAGATGCAGGCACTTGATGCACTCCTCAGCATGGAGAACATCGACATCTGTGCAGTAACTGAAACCTGGGTCAAGGCTCCTGAGAGCACCCCAGCGCTACCAGGCTATACCTCGTATCATGCTTTTCAGCCCCAAACCCGGGCCGAACCACAAAGGGAGGGGGAGTGTCCACATTCATAAAGGACACCCACACCTCCAGGTTAGTAGCAACACATGAAGCATCAGAGACCATACAGGTGCAACTAACCATAGGCAAAACTGCTATACAACTGGTAGCATGTTACAGACCACCCTCCCAATCTCAAGAACCCCACTCAGCCTTCCTGAAGACATTGGAGGATATGAATGTATCACAAAATACCATCATACTGGGAGACTTCAACTACCCAAACATAGATTGGGTACATTATTCTAGCCCTAATATCCTAGCCCAAAGGTTCCTGGAATTCATAAATTCAAATGCACTGGAACAACTAGTCACCTCTCCCACTAGGGAGATAGTATACTAGACCTGATCATCACAAACATGGGGACAAAATGCTCCACACCGAAGTATACCCTCACTAGTGAGATCTGACCACAAACTAATCACCCTGGATATACATATCCCACCTCCACCCCAGCACAAAAGACCACAGTGAAAAACTTCTCAAAAGCAGACTTCACTCTTCTTAAGACTGAGATGGTATCCTTTAAGCCCACTGTGCCAGTGGATACCACATCCCACAATGCCGAATCCTTCACAAATGCTTTCTATGGACATCTCCAAGAATGCATGGATCATGCAATCCCAAACAAATCCAAGTCCCTCTCCACCAAATGTAAGCATCCTGTCTGGTGGACCTCAGCCATAAACAAATTGTATAACAAAAGAAGGAAGCTACTGCACGTCAGAGCGAAATCCCATGAAGGGAAGACATCTCTGATCAACATTAGCAGAAAACTACGTTCTCTCATAAAAACATCCAAGGCAAACTTTGAGAGAAAAATCTCTAAGGACACTAAAGATAACCACAAAGCCTTCTTCAGCTATGTTAGAAACCTGGGCGGAAACCCTCAGATATGCTCATAGTTGGTTCACAACAACAAAAAATACACTGAACCCACAGATATTGCCAACATTCTGGCTGACAGGTTCAGTGCAAATTTCTCCCCTCCTTCACCCCCAAAAGAATAAATACTTATCCCAGCTGAATGTAATCTCCCTGTCATCTCAGATGTCCAAGTGAGAACTGCCCTAAACAAAGCAAAAAACACAGCATCAATGGGACCTGACGGTATCCCGGGTGCGTGTTACGTGAACTCCAAGAGGAGCTAAACCCACACATAAAAATGCTATTTAACCTTAGCCTTACTTCGGGATATGTACCTGAACACTGACGTACAGCAACAGTGGTCCCACTCCACAAGGGGGGTGCCTCTACAGACCCTGGAAACTACCGCCCCATAAGCTTAACTAGCCTGGTCTGCAAAGCTATGGAAAGAATCATTATGGAACTCATAAACAGAGACATAGGGGACCTACAGACACTTGACCCCACCCAGTTTGGCTTTGTAAAGGGCAGATCCTGCCTTTTAAACCTGGTTGACTATTTCGAAACAGTCACTAGAGCCATTGATGAGGGCAAAGCAGTCCATACAGCATACCTGGACTTGGCTAAGGCCTTCGACACAATACCCCACTCAGGCATCATAGATAAGCTAAACAGCTTAAAAGTAAACCCTTATGTCACTAGATGGGTTGCAAACTGGCTAAAGGACAGAACCCATAAAGTTAAAATCGCTGGAGCAATGTGAGATTCAAAGCCAGTCACAAGTGGTGTCCCACAGGGATCTGTCCTGGGACCCCTCTTGTTCAGCATTTATTTCTCAGATGTTAAAGCAAACATGGGAGGGCTGTGGCTGACAAAGTTCACAGATGACTGCAAACTAGGCACCATAGTCGATACACCAGCAGACACACACATCCTACAAAAAGGCCTCACTGAAATGGACAACTGGTGCCGTAGTCACGGCCTTAAACTAAATGCCAAAAAATGTATAGTCATCCCTTTTGGAAAAAACAAAGTACCCACAAATTATCACATAGACAGCAACCCACTGAGTACGGAAAAAGTAATCAGAGACCTAGGGACCCAAGTAGACAGCGACCTCTCATTTGACACCCACGTTGCCAAAGTGGTTAGAAAAACATTCTACCTTGCACACCTCATCATGAAGGGATTCACATCCAGATCCAAGGATGTCATTGTACCCCTGTATTCCTCCCTCATCAGACCCATGATTGAGTACAATGCCCCATTTGGTATGTACCTTACCCAGCATTTGCAACAGCTGGAGAGACCACAAAAGTACCTCACCAAAAGGATCAAGGGTCTCCAACATATGTCTTATTCTGCCAGACTAAAGAAACTTCAGCTCTATTCAGTAGCATACCACCTGCTCAGAGGTGATCTCTGCCTGACGTACAAGGCCATGTCCAATCAGGATCTGATGGACATGCTCCACCTCAAAAAATCCAAATCCATCAGGACCACGAGAGCTAAAGACTTAAACCTCGGCATAAGTATGAATAGGACATGCTGGAGGGATAGATTCATAACTCAGAGGCTTCCCATGCTTTGGAACAGGATCCCAGTTCGTATTAGGCAGAGCCCCTCACTGGCTCTCTTCAAGAGAAATCTTGATGAGTGGATGGGAGATCGTAAGTTTACCCCAGAGGTCACATCTGTGTCACTGCTAGACAGGGGCACAGTAAACTAATTCTATTATATAAGGGGACCTTCATTGTGTCACTACTAGACAGAGGCACAGTATTCTAGATTTATTCTGTACATTTTTGTACCATTTCATGGGGTGGCAAAAGCCACATCACTATGGCTAGGCTTACAAATGCCCCAGGGCAGATAGCCTAGTACTATACTATGAAACTATGAAACTATGAACTGCAGAGAAAGGACAAAGCTCACCTACACTAAAACACTGCTCAATCCTCTGGTATAATCAAATAGAAATACAACTGCAGTTCATTCAATATCAAAACATTACTATGCTAAAACTATATTATCACAAAACAAATTGTAATATCCAAGCTGCTGAAAGTATAATTCAACTGAATTGCCACTTACAAATATGAAGTTGCTTAAAATTTTATCATTGAAACTACAAGCTTCCCCTCTGTTAACCAGGAAATACATACCGCTTACTTAAGTGATCTCAATATACCACACGAAATACACCAAACCAAAATCACCAAAATAAAAACCACTCCAGGAGCCACGCGATAAATGCTACAAAGTTCTTTAATAATGCTTCTAGTACCTTGGCTGAAAAACCTTCACGAAATAACATCACATCCTGCTGCAGCTTATTTAAATCCCACCAATAACATATGCAAATTTGATTGCTCCATTTGGAGCGAATGTTATGAGGGAAGAGTTTACCTGCAAGTTATTAAATTTAGAAGCCAAACTCATTATTAATTTAGGGACCATGCATCCACGAGGACTGAATTTAGAGGTGAATTTGGGCATGTAAAATATTTATTCAAAAAAAATACTTATTCAAGAATAATGCAGGGGTTTGTTTATTTATTTTTTCATTCATCCATGTATTGGGTGTGAAATTTGATGTAATGATGAAATATCACTGTTTATGAATGATAATAGTTTTTTATGTATAAATCAAGCTGAGTTATGTAGTTAGTTTATATATATTTAGTTTGTATTTAATATATTTTGCATTTTGCAGGTTGGACATAGTGAAAGTTTCATATTAAATTGTTTGTTTGACCTTCACTCTATTTAAGGGGAACTGTGTGCTTAAACTTGGGCGCTGATTTTTATATATTTAATTACATTGGGAAAATGGAGCAATCAAGTTTGCATATGTTATTGGTGGGATTTAAATATGCTGCAGCAGGATGTGATATTATTCCTTGAAGGCTTTTCAGCCAAGGTACTAGAAGCATTATTAAAGAACTTTGCAGCATTTATCTCTTGGTTCCTGGAGTGTTTTTTTTTTGGTGAACTCAATATACCCTCAGTTCAACCCAATACCATAATCATGGGTAATTTCATACCCCATGATTGACTGGGAATCATACACAACTTCACACTTGCAGGATTCTTGGACTTTGTCAACATAAATGTCATGGATCAACTAGTCTGCACACCCACTAAGAACACCAAAGTCCTTGACCTAGTCCTCACCAACATGGGGCAGTGTTGTACGCCCCCACCCAAATAATTAACAAAACCTTGTATAGAAGCAATCAAACAATCAATAACCACTCAATTAATCGGTCAATAAATAAGTCAATAAATAAAATGTCTAAAATGTGGTAAATCAATGTTTCAGGACTTTTCTGTTCATTTTGCCATTAAAATTTACAGCATTATTTAAACCAGATCTTGTATTCACTTCTAGTAGTACTTGCCAAATGTATTATCAGCAGTCCTGGATATTCTCAGTACCTTCTCCTCTAGTACCAAACCCTACTCTTTCTAATGGACAGAAATTAATTTTTGCATGTTCTGTTAGTGCATCTTTTGAATTTTTGTATCTCATTGCATATCTGTGTTCATATATATTGCAGCGGGAGCATTCAGCTAAATACATATCCTATATTGTATTACAGGTATAGTGCTCAACTGAACTAAAGGTTCTCAAATTAACATTACTATAATACAAAGGATTTTTTTCCACTGATATAATATTGTCAACACATTCCACATGCAAACGTACTCGAAACTCTAGATTAACCTAGTTATTAGGTGCCCTAACTCCAGGTATTACATCATGCATTCCCTTAAGTTAAAGCTGCTCTTGTTTGTAAGAACATGTTCCTGACTGAGAAAGCTCTATCAACATCTTTCTTCGTATTAGGAATACTGCAGTTCATTTTTTATTTCTATCCTTAATAGCTTTTGAGTCTATACTAAAGGTTAATACCAACATAAAATGCTTATTTTTTTACATCAGCAACTTTATAAACTAAACAGAATATCTCACCCCTTAGAGTTGACCCAGTAGTCATGGACTTAGGGACACACATAGATAGTAATCTAGCCTTTCACCATCACGTGTCTACAGTAGTGAGGAAATCCTTCTATGTTGCGCATCTTATAAACAAAGGTATGGCATCTAAGTCCAAGGAAGTCTGTTCCACTGTATTCGGCATTCATCAGACCTATCATTGACTACAATGTTCCCATTGGTATGTACCTAACTAAGCTTATCCAACAAGTGGAACGTTCACAGAGGTTCCTCACTAAAAGAATACAGTGCTTAAGTAAAAGGTCCTATGCAGACCACCTCAAGGCTCTATCCCTGTCTCCTGCCTCCTACAGGCTTTTGAGGGGAGATCTATGCCTGACATAGAAGCCATTGTCAGACCCCACTCTGATGGATCTCCTGCATAGCCACAAAACCAACAGCACCAGATTTACCCATTCTAAAGACTTAAACCTTGCCTGTGATATAAGTAGGATCTGCTGGAGAGACGGGTATGTACCCCAAAGATTACCCTGTTTCTGGAACAGGCTCCCCATCCATGTGAAGCAGAGTTCCTCCCTAACCCAATGCAAGTGCAGCCTGGACAATTGGATGGGGAAGAGGAAATTTATCCCTGGTTTGGCACCTATGTCTCTAATGGACACAGGCAACCTTAAAATGGTTTATCTCCCAGGCCCTAACTTGTGTTTCATCTCCCAAGCACCTGCTTACATTTATCAGGGGTATCAGAACTTGTCAGAAATTTGGGATGCATGGCTAGGCTTAAAAAGGCCTTTGTGGTCTGGCACTTGTCTCTCTCTAACATAGATGACAAGCAGGCGGGGTGTTTCATTTAGATGCTTTAATACCATAGAAACACATCAGGATGGATAGCAGCATCATAAAATATGAACAAACTAGTTAACAGACAGACCTTACATACATACATGCTTACATCTCAATGGCTTACTACAAAATGGCAGTCTAGCTTGCATGTGCTCAGCATTTATACACTTGTGCAAGCCCTTGGATAGCTTCTTAAAGGTACATACACACACATTGATCTGCATTCTCCCTCTTAAAAAGACTGCCCTTTGCAAAACAGTATTAGAGTTAGGCATGCATTACTATAGATATTAGGAACAAAACACAATGTTCATGTCCAAGTTTCTTTGTATCTGCTACAAGGTTTAGAAATGCAACCATACCTTGTAACATACCAGTTTGGAGCAAATTTAGTAACAGGGACAGTCTGTGGTGCACAACTTGTATCAGGAACTTCTGGATTCATCACAAGAATGGGAATGTCCTCTGGAACTTCCAGGAACACCGGACAACTCACTCTGACAGAGTCTTTATTACAGGCTATGGGATGTGGTATAGTCTCAGACACTGGTCTCAAATGCTTCCAGTTCCAGGTAAAGACTGCTCCTTGTGATTCCACAATGTATGATCTCGGCTCTGGACCAATATTCTTCAAGACACCAATCTGATCATAACCTTTGGACATTTGCATCCTTACCACGTCTCCTTCTCGTAATAGATTGAGTGGTTTGCTGGTTTTATCATAGTAGGATTTCTGGGTTAAGCGCTTCTTCAACAGATTGATTTTCACTGACCTGTTGTTCTTAACACATGGAACCAATAATTGACTACTGATTGGTAATGTGGTTCTGGTTTGTCTTGACAGAAGTCTCTGAGCAGGTGAACCAAGATATTTATCAAGAGGAACATTTCTGATATTCAAGAGATTAAGGAAAACATCACTATTCTCTTGTTTTGACTTCTGAAGTAACTGCTTATTACTTTGAACTGCATGTTCTGCATTCACTGTAGGCACTCAGGGCTACCTGTGACATGAGTAAAATCCCATTCTTCAGTAATTATTTGAACTGTTGGCTTGTAAACTTCATGTCATTGTCAGAAATATCTTTGTGAAGCCTCATACATGGTAATCTGGAAATCTGGTTTAGCTGAAGTGGTTCCTTCTGTTGATGTGGCTTTCTACTATTACACACTGAACAAGACAAAAGTGCTCTCTCAATGTCTAGTGACATAGAAGGCCAAAATACTTGTCCTCTCACCCTTCTCTTGGTAGAGTCAGTCCCTGGGTGACCACAATGCAAGATAGTAATGTATTCTGGTTGCAAAGACTTTGGAACAATTATGATACCATTGTCAGACAAAATCTCATCTCTGTATAGAAAATAAGGTTGCACTTCTTGAGGCAAACTGCATTGCTTTGACAGCCATCCTTGATTGATAAAGTGGTTAAGCTTCTGTAAAACTGAATCTGTGGATGTCTGATCTCTCAACTCATCAAGATGTGTGGAAGAAAAAATTCTCTATCCATGACTTCAAAATCAAGGTTCTCATTCTCATGCTTTTGTTTGGTGTTTCTAGGTAATATGGATAAGGTATCAGCAAGATAAAGAAGTTTGCCTTTCTTGTAGGCATTATGCATTGTAGTTGGGCTGGAGCTGAATGCATAGCCTTTCTCAAGATAGTGACTAGAGGTTAGTGGTCTGTTTCGATCTGGCTAGTTCTACCATAAACATACTCAAGGAACTTTGAACATGCAAACATAATTGCCAAAAGCTCTTTCTCTATCTGAGCATACCTCATCTCAGTTTGGGTAAGAGTTCTCGATGCGTAGCCAGTGGGTTGATCCTCTTGTAGAATGACTGCACCAAGACCGAATTTCAAAGCATCACAAGAAAGTGTAACTGGTTTGTGAACATCATAGTATCTGAGAGCTGGTGGACTAGCAATTCTCTGTTTCAGGACATCAAATGCTCTTTGATGTTGCTCTAACCAAGACCAGGATACATCTTTATGTGTCAGCTCTCTAAGGGGTGCTGAAAGCTGGCTCAAGTCTGGAATGAACTTGCCTAGGTAGTTGACAATGCCAAGAAAACGTTGCAGGGCTTGAACATTGTCTGGAGCTGGCATTTCGAGAATGGCTGTTTGCTTAGAAGGGTCTGGTCGTAGGCCTGTACTAGTAAATAAATGACCAACATAAGTAACCACTTGTAGCCCGAATTTGCATTTCTGTGGACTGAGCTTAATATTCACTTGACATGCTCTTTTCAGAACTTTTCTGAGGTTTCTGTCATACTCTGCTTCATCATGGCATACTACTAGTATGTCATCTACTATAATAGTACAAGGATACCCAGAAAAAATTTGCTTCATTGCATGTTGAAAGACTTCACTTGCAGAATTTATCTCTAATGGCATTCTCAAAAATCTGTACCTGCCAAACAGAATACTGAATGCAGTGAGCAATGATGATTTTGTGTCAAGCTGAATTTGCCAAAATGAATTATTTGCATTTAAGACAGAAAAAATAGTGGCATTTAGCATCAAGGCTACGACTGCCTCGACTGTGCATATTGGATGATGAGGTCTTTTTAGTGCTTTGTACAAATCTCGTGGGTCAGTACATATTCTGATGTCATCTGAGCTTTTCTTATGAGCTATCACCATGGAAGATACCCATTCAGTTGGAATTTCAACTGGACAAATCACACCTTGTCACACCATTTTATCTAGCTCAGCCTTAACTCTGTCATGCATGGCTATTGGAACTTTTCAATCAGGCCTAATAACTGAACTGACCTCTAGATCTAACTTCATGGAGTACACAGCTGGAAGTTTGCCTAGTTTGTCTTCGAAAAGATCAGCATAGGTAGATAAAATGTGCTGGGCAAAATTAGAATAGTGGTCTTTTAAGCTGACATGATGGACTTTCTTACTGAATGAAAGCAGTCCCATTTTCAAACTGTCTCTGAGCCCTAATAATGGCTGGACGTGCCTCTTGACCACATAAAATAATAAGTCCTAGCTTCTTCCAGCAGAGTAACATGAAAGCACTACTGAGCCTTCAGTCTGAATTTCTTCACCTCCATAAGGAACAAGCTTCACACACCTTGCCAAATCAAGCCTTTCACCATGACACACTCAAGCAAATGTTTCTGCTGACATAACATTGCACTTGGAACCTGTATCAGCTTTGAGTTCTATGAGTTTGCCATTCATCCGAACAGTATAAAATACTGCATACTTTGCCCTTAAATCTACTGCATTGACTGTTTCATGAAGCACTGACACACCATTAAAACAAAGAGTAGGGTTGCAGCTTTCTAATTGATCAACTTGTTTCTTAGAATGTTCCGTTTTAATAAACAAATGTGGGCTTTTTGATTTACAAAATCTTTTGAAATTATTCCATTTATTGGATTTGTGGCATTGCTACCCAAAAGCTAAACATTTTTCTCTTTTAGATTCATGACTTCCACCACAATTATGACAGTTGGCAATGAAATTGGGTTGTGGAAAATGCTTTGAGTTTGCTCACTCACTCTTATGCTTCACTGAGACTGTGCAAACTTTGGAATTTACCAGAAAGTTCTGGGGTTTACCAGTGAGTGCTGCAGGGGCTACAGTTGCTGCCATGTGCTTGAGCCTCTTTCTTTTAGCTATGTGCTGCATACTATCAACATGAGCTTTATCACTGCCTTCTTGAGCTGTTCTCATTTGTAAGCATATTTGCGTGCTTTTCTGTGAGCTCATATATCTGACAAATCTCAATGGCCTTATTCAAAGTTAAATCACTGTCACAAAGCAAAATCTTTCTCACAGCATCATCTTTTATACCACACACTAGTCTGTCCTTTATCAGCTCATCTGTTAAGTCACCAAATCTGCATATTTTAGCCTTATTTCTCAGGTCAGTTATATATTTATATTATTTTATTTATTTAACATTTGTTTACCAGCAAAGTCCAACTTGGAACAAAGCCAATTTTCAGCAGAGGCCCAGGGAGAAATGCCTCAGATGCATATATATGCTGCAAAAGTTACACCAGGCTTTTGATCCCTTGTGTAAAATAAGTGCCTTTCCATTGTAACATTTGTCTGAGGGTTACACATTTCTCTAAATTTACATTTTAAGCACACTGGGTCCTCCCTTGACTCAGCCTGTACAACAATATGATGTTTTTTCCCCTTCTCCAGTATAGATAGCAGGTGTGTATACAAATGAACGTTCCCTTTCTATGGCTTCTGATCCAGCTAAATTAAGTAGAATAAATGCCTTTGTATGGTCATCTTTATCAGAAAATGCAGCCTGCATGAAAATGTTGTACTCTTGCTCAAACACTCTCCAGTTCTCAGCAATATTACTGTCAAAACACAAGTGCAAATAGTTTTTGAAATTGGTCTACCATGCCCACAAAGTATACACAAACATACTGAAAATATGGCCCTTGTAATTATGTATGAACAAACTGTTCTGTGAGCTTGTAATAACATTCAAATGCATAATAAACTCTTCAAAATACTGTACTTTGTGAAATATGCTGTGTAATGGCTGTACTTTTTGAAATAGCATTACTGTAACACTGCAAACATGCAAACACTTTATACACTTCTGATAACTTGGATATCTTTGTTCAATATGAAAAATACATGTTTTGCGAAAATACGGTTATTACCCTTTATTTTATTTGTATTATACAATTTGGTCTTTATTTCGAATATTGTCTGTAGCAATTTGAATATTTTATATATCGGTTTATGCAAATATAGTTTAGAACATTCTGTATGCCTCGTTTCATATTATGAGAATAAGAAATAGTGCTAAGCAAGTTTTACTACCTGAAATTAATTTCTGACCTGTTTTGCAAAGTATGCACATTTTAGGGATGATTCACTCCTTTATATTCCACCAGTCCTAAGCAAGTGCCTTAAGTCATTTTAGCCATGCTGCCTCTAACTTCATGCCCTTTAGACATGCGGCTTCTGACTCCATGTCCTGTAGACATGCCACTTCTAGCTTGCATGTACTCAGTATTTATACACTTGTGCAAGCCCTTGCATAGCTTCTTAAAGGTACATATACACACACACTGATCTACGTGGTCATTAGCCTAGTAAACACCTATGAACCTACGAACCTATGAGCTTAAAGAAAAAATACATCAACAACTTTGTCCAACAGCAGTTAATTAAAAAAAAAAACACAATTGGAAGCCGCAGTGGTACAGCGGTCGTGTTGCTGCCTCACAGCAAGAGGTTCTCCTGTTCGATTCATGGCTGGAGTGCCTTCTGTGTGGAGTCTGCATATCCTCCCCATGGTTGAGTGGCCTCCGAAAGACATGCGTGAATGGGCGTGCCTTCGCTGAAGGTTGGGCGTCGGGCTGGCAACTCGGCACCATAAAAAATCTACTGCCAATCATTAGCGGACCGGAGTTCCGCTGTGGCGACCCCTAACCAGGAAAAGCCGAAAAGACAAACAACAAACAACACTTGTCTAAAGGAAAACAAAGGAAGGCAAAAAAAAAAAAAAAAAAAAAAGAAATACAAGCAGATGTTAGAAGGGGTCAATAGTATCTACAAATGGGTGATTATAGGGCTAAACTAAGTGGATAGATTTATACCATGCTTACTGATCACTTGTCTCGGGGAAAAAAGTAAGCTACATCATAATTCATGAAAGTGTTGAAGTGGGCATTTCAAGGTTATGCACATTCTGAGAGGAGCAATGTACTTTCTGTAAGTAGGAAAATAATGACCCCTTTTAAGGAGCTATTGCATTAACTCCTCCCCATTTAACATCTTGCTGAGATTTCCACTGAAAAACTATATAAGTATGCATTAAACTTGAAATCTGTAAAATCCACTCAGGAGATAACAGTCCTATCAGGCTACTGATGATTCTACCCCCTATAAAAAGAATGATCTCATACCCAGGATTTGCACCTGAAACTAGCATGTTAGCAACTGAGAAAGTTTATCCTGTAATGCAAAAATATGGTTACAATCCCTGAACTCATGGTTTGCAGTGGGATCCTGAAAATCACACACTGGCTGCATTGATTGTCTACACATGCCTTTTTGCACAGGATGATGAGAAGACCTATAATCAGGATGTATAAAAAGGATGTTTCTCATAGACATATGGTACTTGCCCTAACTGTCTTAGCTCACATGAAAAAATCTCAAGCACTCTAGGTGAATAATGCAAAGCATTATATTTAGCCATTCCTCTAGGCCCCTAAAAGCAACCATGCTAATAATATTGCTATTCAAAATATAATTACCTTGAAGGTTTGAAAAGCAGGTCCCTTACTTGAATGCATCTTGTTGCCTGTCGCTGTTTTCAGTAACGGGAAATGCTTAGCCCCAACCCAGACTCAAAACAGAGATCTACTTAATAAACCTTCCATTTCATGGAAAAGACCAGATCTGACAGAGAGAGAGAGAGCGAGCAAGAAAGACAGGGAGAGAACAGTGGGAGTAGCAGATAAGTGCATAATAGGAGGACTAGAGATTGTGTTGGGGAAGTGAACCTAAAGTTGAATTTGTCAGTAAGAATGTTGGCAATCACTTCAGGATCAGAATAAGTGGAGCCATTTGATAATAGTCCAGAATATAACTGGGAAATACTTCTAACTTCCTGATATAATTGAAGAAAGCTTGGCAGAAGTGGTATTTTAATTTATATATTTGATTTAGATATTTAGTTAAAATGTTTGAAATTTTTTCTAACCAATTAAAAATCCATTTTATGGTGAGGAGAGGAGTACATCTTATATAAGTCTAGTAGTTTTCTCCTTTTGTTGTACAATTCCTTTATATGACTGATGCCCACCACTGCTACCAATATGTGACGGCCACCAATATATGATATCCCCATGCTGGGCCAGTAATCAAGGAGCCAGAATCATCACCACTGACACTGGAAAAGGATATGCAGTTGGAATACAAATGGATACACTCAGTATTTCCAGATGCAAACCTCTCTGTATCAAGTACAATTTCCCTTAAGA
This sequence comes from Protopterus annectens, assembly GCF_019279795.1. Taxonomy (NCBI): domain Eukaryota; kingdom Metazoa; phylum Chordata; order Ceratodontiformes; family Protopteridae; genus Protopterus; species Protopterus annectens. The sequence continues at coordinate 162,286,658 of NC_056740.1, read as the reverse complement.
GTTTACAGGGAACACACTCAGCCCCAGTTCTGGATGTCTCTATACCAGTCTCCCTCCAGGTCCCCAGTAAGACTCCCCACTAATACATCTGTATAGTTAAGTCCTCAGCCAAGTGCCCAAGCCAAGTCCTCCAGTACCATCTCTCTGAACACAGTGCTTTGTGTCCCTGCCCCAAGTAGCTCACACTCACACACACACACACACACACACACACACACACACACACACACACACACACACACACACACACACACAGACTCCGTGAGATTTGATTTTACACACACACACACACACACACACACACACACACACACACACACACACACACACACACACACACAAACAGATTACACACAAACACCTGGGAAAGGCTGGTATAGATTTACCTGCTGTTCCCCCTTCTGCCCAGAGTATAAGGTAGTTATCACTGCCACCAGATACTCCATAATCAACAACTCTAAGGTCCTTAACAAACCGTGTCCAATTATACTGTGTAATATTAATACTAATTCAAATGGTAGCAGTTGACCAAGATGGTTAGGTCTTCTAGAGTGGCCTACACAGTGTCACCAAATAAATATAAGTACTCTCAAAGGTTAGATACTTTCTACAAGGACCAGCTACAATAAAAGTTTAAATGTATTTAATAATAAATAATAAAAGAAAATGAAAATACTGTATATATATTCACAGTAAACCAAGAATTTCAAATCACAGAAAATATTGAAATTAACATTCATGGACAGAATCATACAAATAAAGAAAATCACTCTCTAAACTAATCTTCACTATATTCAGGACTGAATCTAAGATAATTATTGGTCCCTAGTTAAGTTGCTTAGTACCACAAGGCAAGATACTGTGGGTGAGGGTCTTTCTAGTCAGGTTCTCCAAAACAGGATACTCAGTACTCTGAGATTTCTCCTTGTAATATCTAAAATATAATTTCCAAGAGGGCTGGCAGAATGACTTCATCTGGTCACATGACTCTACGTTCTCACAGTATTCCCCTCTGAAGCTGAGACAAGAATTTTGCATAGATGGCTACAATACGCATCTAAATGTTTATGGCAGTGCCTGGGGCTTCCCCTGTTTTTACTGAGCTAATGAACAATGGCTTTTTCCCAGACCTAGCATATCCGGTCCTATTCAGCACTGTGGTGTTCTGTTTTAATGGTCAAACAGCTCATTTACATTTCCCTTATTTTCCTTAAATCAAGCTAGCTGGTTAACCATTGCTGTCCCAGTATCCTCTGTTAAACCACATACATTTGAGTCAGTTATGATACTACATGTACATTTCATTTCATTTCAGCAGGGTGCACTGTTGATAGATTTTAACACAACCCAAGCAAAGCTCACAAATACTTTTCCAGCAGAGGCATCTGTACAAATCAGTTTGATATACAAATAACATACAATTCTAATACATTTGCAATACAATGATCTTGTATAAATCGGTTTGATTTTCAAAGGACGTATCATTCTTTGCAAAACCTCAGCTGGTTATGCTGGCACTTGCCCATATCATCACATCTCTACTCCCCCTCAAAGACTCAAGCTAGTTTTTCAAGTGACCCTTGAGAAATGTGGCTTGAGAGAAATAAGCCTGACTGGCAATATGTCACTCCATTCCCTGTCTTGAGAGCCCATCTGCGTTAACATTGCTGACCCCACTACAATGTTTTACTGTCATGTCATATGCCTGCAAGCCTAAGCTCCACCTTAAATAACTTGGCATGTCTGGCTGGCTCTATGCAGCCATTTTAAGGGATTGCAGTCTGTAACTACAGTGAATTTCCTTCCTTACAGATAAGGCTGACATTTCTGCAGTGCCCATACTATGGCTAGACATTCCTTTTCTACAGCTGCATAACATTCCTCCCTCGGTTGGAGTCAATGTCTGAGATATACCACTGGGTACTCTTCTCCCTCTGAGGAAACCTGGCTAAGTATAGCCCCCACCCCATGGTTTGAAGCATCCACCTGCACAACACTCTGTTTGTTGTAATCTTGACTGGCTAACACAGGGGGTTCTTACAAATCTCCTTTAGGTTTCTGGAATGTCTACTCACATGCTGGGGTCCAGACTACCTTATCTGACCTGCTTTTCTTTGTCAGGTCTGTGAGGGGAGCAGTTATGGTACTATAATTGGGGACAAACTTCCTATAGTACCCCACTGTCCCTAAGAATAGTCTCACCTGCTTCTTGTTAACAGGGATAGGCCATGCCTGAATGGCTTCCACTTTGGCAGATTCTGATCTGATCTTACCATTCCCCACTCGATGTCTCAGCTAGGAGACCTCTGCCATATCCACCCAACCCTTACTGAGTTTAATGGTCAACCCTGCCCTGTGCAGTCTGCCCAGCACCTCCCTGAGATGCTGAAGGTGCTGTTACTAGGAATGGCTGTAGATAACAATATCCTCCATGTAAGCAAGGGCATAATCTCCTGCTCCTGTTAGGATGCAATCTACCAGCCTCTAGAAAGTTGCTGGGGCATTTTGCAACCCAAAGGGCATCTTCTTGAACTGATACAAGGAAAAAGGAGTCACAGAGTCTGACCTTTCTCTAGCATTGGGAGTCAAGGGCACCTGCCAGTAGCCCTTGATAAGATTAGTAGTGGTCATATACTTAGCCCCACCCAGCTGCTTTAATGCTTCATCTGTCCTAGGATGGGGTAAGCATCTGAATCTGTGTGGCTATTTAGTTTCCTGTAGTCCACACAGAACCTGCCATCCTTCTTTGCTACCAGCTCCACTGGGGAGGCCCAGGGTCTGCTGGACAACTGGATTACTCCCAGTTCTAGCATCTCCTGTATCTCCTCCCCTCAGAATCTGTATGACTCACTCAGGCACCTTGTAAGGGGAATGCTTTATAGGTCTTTGGGGCCCTGTACTGACATGGTGCTGTACCATGTGGGTACACCCTGGTTTCCCAGTGAAAATGTCCCCAAACTCCTGTAACACTGCTCAGTTTTCTTGAACCCGGATAGGGGATAGCCACTGAGGCATTGCTACACTTTCCACTGAGGTGTCAGTCCAAGTCTCACTGAAGAAATTAGTCACCAGATCCCCCTCAGACTTCTCCTGCCACCCATCACAAATACTCAGCACAAGGGCCTGCATATCATGGTAAGGCTTCATCAGTTCTACCATGTAGTTAACATCACTGACCCTCCTTACCACCTTGAAGGGTCCCTCCCAAGCTGCCTGCAGCTTATTGTGTCTGACAGGAATGAGCACCATCACCTGCTGTCCAACAGCATTCTGTCTGGCTCAAGCATTCCTGTCATAGCAGACTTTTTATGTCAGTTGGGCTCCTGCCAGATTCTCCTGGGCCAAGCCCAGGAGATCCCTGAACCTTGTGCTGAGGTTTAGAACATATTCCACAACAAAGTCCTTGTGGATTCACACTCACCCTCCTACTCATCACAAATCAAATCTAAAGGCCCCCACACCCCATGCCTATACAGCAACTCAAAGGGTGAAAAACCTGTGGATTCCAGGGGCACCTCTCTGTATGAAAACAAAAGATGGAGCAAATATTTGTCCCACTCTCTCTTAAACTGGTCTACAAATGCCCATAGCATGGTCTTTGGTGTAGACTCTAACCTCTCCACAAGACCATTAGTCTGCGGGTGGTAGGGGTGGTCTTTAGGTGATTCACCCCACAGAGGTCCACAGACAAGCCAGCAGGTCTGACATGAAATTGGCACCTCTGCCAGTCTGTATGTCTGTTGGGAAACCTACCCTGCTGAAAATCTCTAGTTATAATCTGCTACTACTAGGATATACTTCTTCCCTGTGGAATGTGAGATACTCAGAGGCCCCACAGTATCCATAGCTACCCTCTGAAATGGCTCCTCATTCACAGACTAAGGCATCAAAGTAGCTTTGACCTTGTCTCCTGCCTTGTCTACTTTTTTGGCATTGCTCAGAGGTCCTGCACTACCCTGTTACATCCCTGGCAATCTCAGGCCAATAAAAGGTCTGCATAATACATCTCTTGGTATGCTTTATGCCCATATGACCAGCAAAAGGAATGTCGTGGGCTATGGCTAGAAATGTCAGATGGTACAATCTGAGCATGACCAACTGCTGTATTACCTCACTTTCTAACCCTCCTTCAGGGGCCCACTCTCTATACAGTAACCCTTTGTTCCAGTATACAGATTCCCTTTTCCTTGGGAAAAGGCACCACCCTAGCTACCTCCTGCAAGCTTTAGTGTAGGGTCCCAGAGCTGAGCCTGTCTCAATACTCTCTTTGTAACTCTCCCCTTCCACAGGAAGTCTGGTATTGTCTGACCGTGGTGCCTCACTGTCAGCCTGAGTACTACTACTCATCTCTGCCCTTGCAGTCACTCAGTCCAAGGGAACATAAGTACTCATCAGCAGCTGTAGTTTACCTTCAGTCTCACTGCTACAGTGCAGCTTCTTCAAAGAAGTAGCCGCATCACCAGTCCTGGTTTCAGGTGTGTCTGGGTCTCCCCCCAGGCTACCAGACCCACATGCCTGTCACCAAGCCTGACTGTGTGTCAATGCATGCACACAAGGTACTGCATTATCAAAATCATTCCCTATCAAGACATCTGCAGGGGTATCCTCAAACACACCTACTAGCTTGCTTCATTTTCCACCCTCCCAGTCAAGGTGAACCATGGCCAAAGGCATTTGGAATTGGATCCCTCCTAAAACTCTGACCGGAGTGGAGTGCCCGAGCAAGTACTGCTCCTCTTTAACCACAGCAAGCTTCACAATGGTTATATCAGTGGCTGTATCTCTCTTGGTAGTGGCCTGTTTTCCATCCACCAAGATCGGATATAAAGTCTGCTAGTGGTTTGGTACCACTGCTGTCTCCAGACAGCTCACTACTGGCATTCTGTTATTCCCACCTGCTGGCTCCCCCACGTTTTGTTCCCCATCTTGCCTCCATGGACAACTATATGCTACATGGCCCCATTGGTTACATTTAAAACATTTAACCCTTGATCCTGGCCATGTACCTGAATTAGCAGCTTACCCAATTACTGGAGGAATTTGTTGGGGCGGTTTAGGCTCCCCACGTGGGTTCCCTTATATCCATGTGCAGCAGTGGGTGTCCCTTTCCTGAGCAGTGATACCCTGCTTTCTAGGTATAGATCCCCTTTTTCCCCAGTTCATCTGCAAAGTTGCATTTCCTGTCTGCCAACCAGATTCTTATGTCCTTAGGCAAAGTGCTAAATGCTTGTTCCCTCACCAAAATGTCTGCCAGCCCTTGAAAAGTGGTGACCGGACACCCACTCACCAACCTATGAAAATAAGTGTATAGTTTACCAATATAATCACATAAACTTTCATCTGCCTTGCATCTATGTTCACAAACCTTTTTTTCTGTAAGCTTCAGGTGTTAACTTAAAACATTCCAATAAACATTTTATAACTGTATTATAATTTAACCGATCAGTATCATACAACTTAGAAACAGCAGTTACAGCTTTACCATGGAGTAAGGGGGTCAGGAACCATACCCAGAGCCCTTGGTCAACATTATACTGTTTGCATACTCTTTCAAATATATTTAAAAAATTATCACCTTCTTGGTACTGAGGAAGAAGTTTACTGACCTTTATAGCTTCTGGGGTACAGTTACTCCCTTCCCCATTACCTCCATGACCCTGGCGAAGAGTCAGCATTTCCTTTTCATGTTGCCTCTGCCTCTCATTTTCTCCAGCTTCCAGACATTCCAGTCTCTCTTTTTCTTCATCCTCCCAATGCTGCATTCACTTTGCTTGTTCTAATTCCAACCTTTTGGCCTCCAGTTCAAGTATTTTTAATTCTAGATGGATTTTTATGTCCTCTGAGGAAAAGTTAAACTGTCCTGTTTCTGAGGGATGCAAATTAACATCAGCAAACTGGTTATCCTCCTGGTTGCTGGTCTGTGCTGCAGTTGTGGTTAAGGCTGCAATAATTTCCCATTTAGTCAGGTAGGCATGTCCCAGTCCTTTGGCTTGGCACATCTCAGCCAACTGGTTCCTTGTCAGCTTGCCATAATCCTTTGATGGCATCCTTGCCTACTCTCCCTAACTAACTAAGCTAACAAAAAGTAAATAAATAAAACTATTGTGATATGAAACTCTGAATGACTACCATGTGGCTGCTGAGAGTTTTTTAGTGACAACCGCTTACAAGCTACAAGAGTTCAATTATTATCCACACCACTGCTCAACAATATGTGAGCATGTGATGATCTTTCCATTGCCAACCAATATGTGATGCCCACCACTGCTACCAATATGTGATAGCCACCAATATGTGATGCCCCCATGCTGGGCCAGTAATCAAGGAGCCTGAATCCTCACCACAGACACTGGAAAGGGACGTGCACTTGGAATACAAATGGATACATTCAGTATTTCCAGATGTAGACCTCTCTGCATCAAGTACAATTTCCCTTAAGAGCACACAAGGAACACACAGCCCGGGGTCTGGATGTCTCTATATCTGTCTCCCTCCAGGTCCTCAATAATACTCCACACTGGTACAGCTGTAGAGTTAGGTCCTCAGCCGAGTGTCTAAGCCAAGTCCTCCAGTATCCTCTCTGTAAACCCAATGCTTCGTGTCCCTGTCCCAAGTAGCTGAGACACACACACACTGTGAGATTTGATTTTAAACACACACAAACACACACACACACACACACACACACACACACACACACACACACACACACACACACACACACGGGAAAGGCTGATACAGATTTACCTGCTGTGTCCCCTTCTGCCCAGAGTATAAGGTAGTTATCACCACCAGCAGACACTCCACAATCAGCTAGTCTAAGGCCCTTACCAAAGGATGTCCAATTATACTGTGTAACATTAATACTAATACAAATGGCAGTAGTTGACCAAGACGGCTAGTCCTTCTAGAGTGGCCACACAGTGTCACCAAATAAATATAAGTAATCTCAAAGGTTAGATGCTTTCTACAAAGACCAACCACAATAAAATTTTAAATATTTTTAATAATAAATAATAAAAAAAGAGCATGAAAATACTGAATATATATTCACAGTAAATGACAAAAGTTCAAACCATAGAAAATACTGAAATTAACATTGATGGACAGACTCATACAAATAAAGAAAAACACTCTCTAAACTAAGCTTCACTATATTCCTGACTGAATCTAAGAGAATTACTGTTCCCTAGTTAAGTTACTTAGTCCTGCAAGGCAAGATGCTGTGGGTGAGGGTCTTTGTAGTCAGATTCCCCAAAACAGAATGCTCAATACTCAGAGAATTCTCTTAGTAATATCTAAAATATAATTTCCAAGAGGGCTGGCAGAATAGCCTCATCTGGTCACCTGACTCTAGGTTCTCACACATTCCTCTTTGAAGCTGAGCCAGGAATTTAGCATAGACAGCAACAATACACATCTAAATGTTTATGGCAGTGCCTGGAGCTTACCCTCTTTTTACTGAGCAAATGAACAAAGGATTTTTCCTAGACCTAACATCTTCATTCCTATTCAGCACTGTGGTGTGCTGTTTTAATTGTTTAACAGCTCATTTACATTTCTGTTATTTTTCTTTAAGCAAGCTAGCTAGTTAACCACTGCTTTCCCAGTATTTTCTATTAAACCATATACATTTAATGCAGTTATGATAATACATGTACATTTCATTTCATTTCAGCAGGGTGCACTGTTAATATATTTTAACACAATTAACACAAGCAAAGTTCACAAATACTTTTTCAGCACAAGCATCTGTACAAATCAGTTTGATATACAAATGACATACAGTTCTAATGCATTTCTAACACAATCGTCTTGTATAAATCAGTTTGACATTCAAAGGAAATATTATTTTTTATAAAACTCCTGCTGGCTATACTGGCACTTGCCCATATCATCACAATCATAATTCAACCAATACAACTGTTTATACGGAAGTAGAATTTGGAGGTGAACATAGCTGCTTTGGCAACTGTGGGCACCTTGAAATTCATCTCAGTTACGAGAGAACAAAGGGCTGGCTTTAGAGCAAAACCTAAAAGTAGAATAACTCAGTGGAGGCTTAGTGTTGGTTGTGATGGGGAATATGGCAGTCTGCTAATTAGACCTAATCAGAGAGAGAGAGAGAGAGTGACACATGTTAGGATACAAGCATGGACAATATTTGTCGGGACAAAATCAACACAGTTTGCAACCATAGTGGGAAGGTGTATGATCAGGTATAGGATAAGAAGTTTATATTTACAAAAATCATTTCCTTTTACATCTTATTCCGCTAAAGGTGATTGATAGTTTCAGCTCTTCTAGTGTTACAGCCAAATGATTATATTATAATAATTTATATTCTGGATTAACATTTTTCTTTATTTGTTTTAGTTATATTTTCTAAATTAGTCAAATTTTTCTGAAAATAAAACATGCAGTTCTTTATTAAATACATCTACAGAAAAAATATTTTCACTATGTCAATGTTATTTCAGGAACAGGACATAAGTAATGGTCATATGGAAGCCTATATCCAATCTGTCTCACCTTATAGCTGTTCTCACATACTAGCGCAATTTGTTTTTTGAACTCATGTAGTAAGCATGTTGATCTCACATGCAGTGTTAATTCATTGCACACTACCATGACCCTAATATCAAAGAAGTGTCCTTGATTATTAGTATAATAATTGTCAATGAGCATTGGAATATTGAATAGTTAAAGCTCATGAAGGCACAGATATTCCATAATAGACTGAGTGAAGGTTGAATTGCTTGAGTCTATTATTTCAAGCAAAGATTTTTAAAAAAAATTGACTTGCCTTGTAAAAACATTCTGTGCTCTCTCAAGTCTTTTAAGTCCTTGAAGGATCATATTCAGAAACTGGTGAAATACTTGGTGTAGGATGTGATTCAAGGTTTAACAAGAAGAACATCTTTGTGCCCTGAAGTGAATGTTCTCAAAATGGATTTCATCATGCAGTACCCATTTCCTAGCAATTCTATTAAAATTATTTCCAAATCCAAGATGGTTGTCATTTATTACATTACAAATCTTTATGCTTAGTGCATGCTGATGAGAGATCATTATATATATAATGTAGATAGTTGTTAACTCCTGTGATAAGAAAGTGGTACAAAGCTGCTAAAATATATGTCAGTATGTGTGTGTGTGTGTGTGTGTGTGTATGTATATATATATATATATATATATATATATATATATATATATATATATATATATATATATATATATATATATATATATATATTGCCATTGGACTTTAAGGATTAATGTATGAATAGCCTTTTTAAGAAGCAACCTAGTCCATAATGCATTGTAATTTCTAAGCTGTAGTCTGTTGGGTATGAAATGCTGAAGTGTTAATATAATTTCTGCTGAGACGTCATACTGTTACTAATAAAACTTATCGGTGTGCTGAAAACAGTGGTGAATCCTGATATTTCTAATTTGATCCATTTATATAGAGTGATGTTCAGAAGCAACTTCTGACTAACCTCATATGTAGAATCTGACAATTGTTACTTTTAAACTGACGTTATTTTTGCCTGCTCAGTCAACAAGTTAATGTATGTACTTTTGTAGCTCATGTTGTTATCTCACCATAGTTGTCACAGCAGCTATCCCAGTATCATCAGCAAGTTTCTCAGTCAATACTGTGTGAGTAAAAGGGACTGTGGCTATAAAGTGGTAATAAAAAGGTTCCAAACTGTGAAACATCTTTAATGTAAATGGGCAAGAAATTCAAGAGTTGATTTTAACACAAATATATTCTTCTTCAGCCATATAATTGTCCAGTTGATGATATGTGGATTAACACTCTGGGTTGGTAAGGACTGAAGAGTAGAGGGGGTATGACATTGAATTAAACAGCTTCTACAACTGTAAATAAATAAATAATATTGACAGGTAGACTGAAATAATGGGCTTCTATCACTGGTATATTAAAACTGATTATGTTTTTAGGCAAGATTGTTTTCGACTGAATCCATATTGGGTGGTCTCCCTTTGCAGGAGGAGATTTTCAGATATTATCTATCTTCTTTTATAATATCTTCTTTTAAATATTAGGATGATAACAGCCTTTTCCATAGACATGGAATAAAAATCTTGCTCAAGAGTGAGCTGAAACAAGTGAGCTAAACAAGTAATCAAACAATGCTTAATTGTACAAATAAGATAACTGTTGAGTAAATCTAGTCTTCCAATACAAGGGCGTCTACTATCCAATCTGCCCAGTTAAGGGATAACTTTCTACTGGAATCATAATTTCCTGCATATCATCTTGTGCATTTGCTATCATGTGTTTTGTAAGCAAACATTTTGGCAAAAGTTTTAGTGTCTGTAATAGGCTATTTTAATTTTGTAGTTTATGTTTCCAACATTATAGCACCTAACATGCTTATAGAATTTTTTTTCTCTTGCATTTCACTAAGTTATTCACACAATCAGTTAGCCTTCTTAAGACTGGACCTAAACTTAGCCTATGAATGTTTTTATGTGGGTCTAATATCATTAGTCTGATGCTGTATATACTAGACCCCTCAAAAAATATCCTGAGGATTCATTAACATTGTGTCCATGTCATTAGCCTGACGAGCAGCACTGCAAATCAAATATGCATGCAGCCAAGGCACATAACACACTCTAATAATGGGTGATTTCAACTACCCTACAATTAACTGGGAAAACTACTCATGTACCAACTCTTTTGCTCAACGTTTTCTGGAAATCATCAATTCCAACGCTTTGGATCAACTTATCCACACCCCCACCAGAGGCAGCAATATCCTAGACCTGGTCATCACCAACGTGGGTGACCGGTGTTCCACACCAGAGGTCAGCTCCTCGTTGGTCAGATCCGACCACAAGCTAATCACCCTAGACATCCACATCCCGCTCCCACCCCCCATTAGGAAAACAACCGTAAAAAATTTCTCCAAAGCCAACTTCACGCTTCTTAAGACAGAAGTGGCAAACTTCATGACACCCATGCAGATGGACAATAGAGGTACGACTGCTGAATCCTACACAAATGCACTTTATAAGCACTTACACAAGTGCATGGATCGTGCTATCCCTAACAGAACCAAGATGCTATCCCCCAAAAAAAGGAAGCCAATCTGGTGGTCTTCTGCCATAAACAAACTCTACAACAGAAGAAAGAAACTGTTGCAAAAAGAGTAAAATCCCACGATTGGAGGAACTCCCTGGTCAGCCTCAGTAAGAAGCTGAGATCCTCATAAAATCCTCCAAAGCTAGTTATGAAAACAAAATTGCCACTGATTCTAAAGACAACCACAAAGCATTCTATAGCTATGTCAAAAATCTCAATGGCAACACTCAGATCTGCTCTGAGTTACAGCACAATGACACTAAATATACAGAACCAACTGATATTGCCAACATCCTGGCAGATAGGTTCAGTGCTAACTTTACCCCCCTCTCACACCCTAAAGGGCCCATCTTTATACCGGAAGAATGCAAAGTTCCTGTAATCACGGCTGCACAGGTAAAAACTTCACTCTCCAAAGCCAAGAATACAGCATCCATGGGCCCTGACAACATCCCAGGCTGCCTTCTACATGAACTACAGAATGAACTGGCACCCCACCTAAGTACCATGTTCAATCATTGCCTCACCTCAGGCTTTGCGCCCATTGAATGGCGCACCACGACAGTTATCCCACTCCACAAAGGGGGGGGCCCACAACAGACCCCAGGAACTACCGCCCCATTAGCCTGACGAGCCTCATCTGCAAGGCCATAGAACGTATCATCATGGAACTCATAAACAAAGACATTGGAGATCTCCAAACCCTAGACCCCACACAGTTTGGGTTTGTAAAAGGCAGATCATGTCTCCTAAACCTGATAGATTTCTTTGAAGTAGTCACCAAAGCCATAGATGAGGGTAAGGTGGTTCACACAGCCTATCTAGATCTCGCCAAGGTATTCGACACCATCCCCCACTCTGGAATTATAGATAAACTCACTAAACTAGGTATAAATCCCTATGTCACAAGATGGGTTGCAAACTGGCTTACTGAAAGAACCCACACTGTGAAAGTAGCAGACTCCAAATCAGACTTCAGACCAGTGACAAGTGGAGTACCACAGGGTTCAGTCCTGGGTCCTCTCCTGTTTGGTATCTACTTCTCTGAAGTAGAGGCTAACACAGAAGGTCTTTGGCTAACTAAATTTGCAGATGACTGCAAACTAGGAGCCATAATTGAAACTCCTAATGATGTGAACATCCTACAAAAGGGCCTCACTGAGACAGATGCCTGGTGTCAAAGACATGGTCTCAAGCTCAATGCCAAAAACTGCATTGTCATCCCCTTTGGTAAAAATTCTGTACCCATGAACTACCACATAGGTGGTAGTCTACTTAACACCGAAAGTGTGATAAGAGACCTTGGGACACAGGTGGACAGTAGTCTCTCCTTTGATAATCACATCGCCAAAGTGGTCAGGAAATCCTTCTACATGGCACACCTCATCACAAAAGGTTTCTCATCCAGAAAAAAAGAGGTCATTGTTCCCCTCTACTCATCACTCATTAGACCCATTATAGAGTACAACGCTCCTTTTGGTATGTACCTCACAAGAAATCTACAACAACTGGAAAGGCCGCAGAAATACCTCACAAAGAGGATTACTGGCCTCAAACAGATGCCTTACGCAGACCGTCTCAAAAAACTCAAGCTTTGCTCCATCGCTTATCGCCTACTCAGAGGCGATCTCTGCCTAACATACAAAGCTATGTCAAACCCAGAGCTGCTGGACATGCTCCACTTAAAGAAATCCCAATCCCTCCAAGCTACACACTCTAGGGACCTAAACCTTGTCACCACAATAAACAGAACATGCTGGAGGATAGATTCCTGTCCCAGAGACTTCCCATACTCTGGAACAGACTACTTATCTATGTCAAACAGAGCTCCTCATTAGCACTCTTCAAGAAAAATCTTGATGATTGGATGGGTAATAGGAAATTCACCCCGGGGATCACTTCTGTGGTTCTGCTTGACAGGGGCACAGGAAAATAATTTTCTTGGGTGGCGAAAGCCAGGGTACATTTTTGGCTAGGCTTGTAGAGTCCCTAGGGCCAATAGCCTAGTACCTACCTATGAACCTATGAGAAGCCTTACCTTGAGCCCACAGTACAGGCTCACGGCCACATTGTGTTAAACAACTATACGGCAAACAATGCAAACAAAGGAGTGTGCACAATGACACAAATAAGCAAAAATGCTTGCACTTCTACTCAGCAGCATTCAGATAGCTAAACCAAGAATTCATGAGCAAGACAAAGCCTAGCAAATAATACACAATGAATCATACCGCTGTACAGTTCATTGACTTTTAAAGTCATAGAGATGTTTAACATTATTGGCAATATGAGTCACGTAAACAATGAGTTGGAGCACAATATAGCCATTTAACTTTTAAGGCATTTTGAATTATATAAAGGCATACCTCTTAATGTCCCAATGCAAGAATTATGGACAAACACACAAATAATATGGGACAAACACTCAAACTTAGGTACAACTCATAAACTGTAGTCCTATACATTGTGTAAGCGGACAGAATAACATTTGTGGTAGTAACAGGCATGTTCTGAAATGCATAAAGTCAGAAATACAAAGATCTGTCATTAGTGCTTGCATTCCTCGAGGATATGCCAGACAACCACAATTGTCAGGAGGAAATGCATAGAACTTCCTACGATATATAAAGTGGGCAAGCTGTGAAAACCATAACAAGGGAGAATTATGTACACAGCAGATGTGGCATATGTCAGTAAACCTGTATTGTGATGCAACATGTACATACCTAACAACAATAGAGTGTGCACACATAATATACCATAAAGGTGGTTTAGAAATGGTAGATGAATTGTCTCAAATTGGGTCACTGCAGCACTGTAGCCTACACACCAGTACAATCATATTGCAAAGTTAATGTAAGACACTGTACATGTCAAAATGCAGAGGGTCATGAGAATGCAGTCAGTGAGATTTGTTTCACATGTTCAGGATAATTGCAATAAAAAAGGCAAGTAACAGACTTCCTGAGAATCAGGCCCATAAAGGCCACATGACCCATTTAATATACATACCTTAACATGGGTGGTAAGTGAAGCAGTCATGATGAAAGCCCCAGAGCAAAGCACACATCATTGCAGATTTACATGGTTCACTCAGCCATTATTAACATATATCCCTACAATGGCCATCACAACAGTAGCTTAAGACTGCAAATAAATAAATTATGTTGGGGGCATGGCTTGGATGGCAAGCTGAAAGCAGCAGAGTTCTTGAGTTGTGCAGTCTTCATTTTTTCCTGACAGGATTTTTTATTTAATTTCACCAAGAAAGACCTGAAACTACTAAAATTAGATTCTGGAGTTGTAAGCTACAAGTTGGTCTAATTTTTAAGCTAAAATGTCCATGTTTTCCTGTCAAATTTTCAAATAGAAGGGATATTGAAACCACATTCACAAAGGAAGATGAGCAGCTCCAAATTTTCTCAGCAAGAAACTCCAATGAAGAAAGAAATACAGGCAATCCTTATTGCAGTTCAAGACTTGGTGGGTAAAACAGACAAATTACACTTAAAAAGTAGACAATATAAAAGAAGACTCCACCAAACAAATAATGTTATTAAACAAAGTCCTTAAACAACAAACTGCCCATATTGTTGCTTTGGCAGATTCTGTAACAGATATAGACTACATGTTAACAGAAAGTGAAAAAAACATGACTTTCTTCTTCAAGAAAACACTAGACTCATTAAAAAGATAGATGATATTGAGAATAGAACCATGAGAAACAACATAAGAATCTACAGCATCCCAGAGCAGATGGAGGGGGACAATTTGGTTCATTTTCTGACATCTTTGATTCCTAAAATCCTAAACCTACCTGGAGCACTATCCTTCGGGATAAAAAGGGAATACAGGTCTTTAACTACAACTTCTGTATCCAGTAAAAACAGCCATCCAAGATCTATTATTGCAAGATTTATCTCCACTCAAGACAAAAACCTTGTTTTAAGAACTGCCTGGCTGCTTGATCCATTAAAAATTGGTGACCAAACTATCAGGTTTGACAATGACTTTTTACCCCTTGTAATGCCCAAAAGAAGAGCATGTGTCCTTATAATAAAATCATTAAAAAGGAAGGAATCAAAGCACAACTCATATTCCCAGCAAGAATAAGACTATCCCTGTCAGAAGGAAAGAAAACTTTTGACCCTCTTGAAGAAGCATCCACATTTGTCCAAAAAAAGAACCTTTTAAGTCAACCCGAACCCATGGATTCTTCAATGAACTTAAAAAGACAAGCTTCAAAAAATGAGTGGACTAGTAAAGAAAAAAGGAACCCAGAGGCAAATGATTATAAATAACTTTGCATTTCATGCAAGTATTTGTTTTCACCCTTCTAAATAATATGAAATCATACACAGAAGGTAATGTAACTTTTTTTCTCTCCTATTATCTTTTGCACAACAATACTAACTTTATAGATAATATATATTACTCAAAATTCAAGTAAATCAAAATCTTATCCAACTGAAAAGTACTATTTTATACTTTTATCTCTTTATATACATGGCATAGCTCTAGTGAAATGGAATAAAATCACTTACTCATTTCATATATTTATATATCTTTCTTTTATATCCTATACTTATTTCTTCATGTATGTGCCTTCCCTTTCTGTTTTAGTACTAGTGTCATAGTATTTAATCACTGCAGGAGAGAGAAATGCTTACTGTATTACTGTTAAGTAATTAAAATGAAAGTGGTGACATTTTATTATTATATATATACATTTACTACTTAACAAACTTCTGCAATGTGATCTATTTAGCTAATATATATTATAGCTGTGTATGGTTGGTAATTTGGAGCCTTTATTTTAAATATTCATCATTTTACAAGTTATGCTTAAAAGCTTTACTTCAATTTCCACCTACTTACTCTTTTGATGGAAAATTTTCAACTTTTGTGAGAAGCTTAAGCTTCTAAAGTCTTCATTTAGTTCACAGACTCATGAGAAGCAATCTGTGCTGTCTTCCAGGAAGTAGGTGTGACCTCTGAACCTGTTTCTCTTCACTGAACTCTAGCAGCCAGTCAGATTGTTAAAATATATAGTTTTATTTTCAAATTTCGAGTTTTTATATTGCCCATAACAGTTTTAAAAATGTATTTGTCATAACGAATCAAGGAAAGCACTTTTCAATTTTACTTATAATACCAGTTACCATCAAATGATACTTAACATTATATCTATTAATGTCAATTGGTTGAACAACCCCATGAAAAGGAGTAGTGTCAACAAATATTTAATGCTACATAAAGCAGATTTTGCCTTAATTCAGGAATCCCATTTAGTAACAGGTGATCTAAACAAATTAGCCTTTAAGGATTATAAGATTTTGGTATGTTCAAACTACAACCACAAAAGAAGAGGTGTTCTAATTTTACACAGAAAATCAATGAGAATTCCAGTCATAGTTGACTCATACTCAAGCAGTGATGGTATGCTTCCTTTAGTCATACTAAAACTAGATAAAAAGATGAACACTTTTGCAAACATCTACTGTATACTGGGTATTGGGACTAAAACTGTAAAAAAACGTTTAGACACCATAACATTAAAGTCTAAAGGTGAGTTACTATTAGCAGGTAATTTTTATTGTATCTTGCCCTCCACTGATACCACAAGCTCTAACGCCTTCAAGATGTCCCCTGTTGCCAAGCACTTGAAAAACTACATCAAAGACAGAAACCTAACTGACATTGACGGTATAAAAATATTATCCTCCCTGAAGTATTCTCACTACTACAGATTTGGCACACAGACTAACATAGACAAAAACTTTGTAACCAGTTCCTTCCTGGCCAAAACTGATAATGTAATGTTGACATCCTGCCCTATATCTGATCACAATGCTATCATCTTCAATGTAACATTTAATACTGACCCCTTTAAACTTCTGCCAAAGACTACCTGCTTATTTAGTAACAGTACAAGGATTTAAAGAATGGTTTCTAGATGAAGTAAAGCTTTACCTAAATGCAAATAATAATGGAAAGGTTTCAAATATTATCCTATGGGACACTTTAAAGGTATGTACTTCTTTTTTTACTGTATTTATGGTAGTGTAGGATTGAAGGTTTGACAGGGTTTAATATTTGGGTTTTGTGTCTTTAAATATTTTAACCCTCAATAATTATGTTACTATTCAATTAAGAACAGTTGTATAAAATGAGTAACAGTTGGTGGTTTATGAATTCTGATGAAATCCTGACTTAATGGACAAAAGCGCTTAATTCCTTTAAATACTTGTACAATTTTTATATTTGGTGTTTCAGTACGCTGTATTGCTGCTTTTGATTTGTTTATACCAGTCGGCATTTTGCTATTTTTAGTTATTTCTAGACACTTTAAAGGTAGTCTTACATGGTAAAGCCAAAAGTCGGTATATAAATAAAAGGAAATAGTGTGATAAAAACTGGTAAACATACAAAAAGAAATCGATAAACTAAAACTAAAACTTACATCAAATGACAAATCTGCATTAGCCGACATATGTAAATTGAGCATGGAATAACAGAATATCATGCAGCATAAAATATCAATAAATATGGAAAAAAAGCACATCACAATCCTACTCAATTAATCCCAAGAGTATGCACAGGATTGCGATTAGATCTAAATATTTAAATGAGAAAAGTCATATAAAAGAAATAATAAACACTAGAAATAATCAGACTATCAAAGTTACAGATCTAAAAATATCTTACTGTGTTTTAAAAACCATTACAAGAATATTAATAATAATAACTCATTTTACGCAATACATTTCAAGAAGTTAAAACTACAGCAAACATCCCTCCCTCATGGAAATAATCTATCATCTCTCCCATCTTAAAACCAAATAAAGAGCCCAATCTTTGCAAATCATACACGCCAATCTCTTTGCCTAACATTGACTACAAGTTATTCATGTCTATCTTAGCAGACAGAGTAAATAATATTCTTTCAATATTAATTCATAAACACCATACCGAGTTTATCAAAAACAGAAAGGTACAAGACAATTTAATTAGAGTACTGTCCTTAATAGACTTAACAAACAAGAAAAAAATGAGCTTTCTATTTTAAGCCTTGATATAGATAAAGCTTTCGACTCTCTAAGTTGGCCATATCGATTTAAAGCTCTGCAAAAATACAATTTCTCCCCAAACTTTATAGGATTAATTAAAAAACTATATGAAAAGTCCATAGCCTATGTAAAGATTGCAGCTTATCTATCTATCCCATTTGAAATATTAAGAAGTACTAAAGAGAGGTGCCTCCTCTCCCCATTACTCATACCCCTGGCTATTGAGCCTCTTGCAAATTATGTTAGAAATAATGACAGTGTTAAAGGATATAAAGTGTCAGACAAATTATCCACCAAGATACAACTGTTTGCTGATGACCTACTAATAGCTTCTAATGATATTGAAAATTTAATGGATCACCTATTACGTAATCTAGATGTCTTTACAAACATCTCTGGTCTAAAATTCAATCACAACAAAACTCAGGCATTTCTAATGAATAAAACTGTTACTATGAAACTTATATCAAAAAGAGACATAAACTGGGAGAGCACGCATATTTAATATCTTGGAATCATTATTGAATCTAATTATTTAAAAAAATCATTCGCATCTAATTACCAATAACTTATAAACTCAATGACTAGTGTAACAGACAGTTGGAACAGACTGTTCTTCATATTTGAAGACAGGCTAACATTAATCAAAATTATACTGTTACCTAAAATCTTATTCATTGGCCAAGCTCTAATAATTCCCCCACCTGTCAAAATTAAACAGAAAATTAATAACTTATTACTTAACTTCCTTTACTATCCCCAATAAACAATAATTTTGCTTCTCTGGCACACCATAAGCTGGGATAAAGGAGGTATACATTTTCCAAATATTGATTTTTCTTTAAACTTTAAACAGGGTCATGGTGCGTAGAGAGCTCAACCAGCAGCTTGGTGATCTTCTATGCCAGCTCGAGGGCCATGTGTCACAACTAGAGCATCAGACTGGCTCCGCAACTCAGCCGCCAGCACAGCCACCATCAGGGCTGTGAAGGTGCAGTGGTGACTGCCCATAGGTGGGGACCTCAGTCCCACTGTTTCCACTAGGGGGCTCATGGGCTTCCGATTTCCCAACACCCCCCCCATCAAGATGTTTACCCCCCACATGTGTCATATACCACCCCTGTATGCATCTTGTTTGTCTTGTTTGTTAAACTACCCAACCTACCTCCCCAAATACACCTACTACTGCACCCCAACATCCCACTGTCACCTGAAAAAAAGAGCAATGTGGTCCCCCCAAAAAATCTCGCCCCATACATAGCTGTCCATTTCGCACACGTGTCCACTGGACACATGTAATCTGGTCTAATTGGCATCACAACTTATTATTGTTGTCCTCACCCCTCTCTCAGGGGTTTCAGTGTCCAAATCTACCTTCAAATTCAGTGTATATGCACAGCAGTTGCTGTAGTAGAAATGGGCAGCTATGGATCTTCCCCAGACCCTTCCTGCACATCCCTAGCTATTTTCCCTACTGCCTTACCCTCTTTGTGCCCCTTTTTCTCCATTTTCCTATCAACCCTTTTCCCTTTCTTTTAAAGAAATTAGCGCGGGGGTAAGCAGGAGTAAGCACTTTTAAGCAGTAGTAAGCGGGTTTCAGCCTGTTTGTGCAGGAGTAAGCAATGCCTACACTGGTTAAGCAATTTACAAGCTAACTGAGTATAAGAAACTGTAATCGGAAGTTAGCAGTGCTTACCTCCGCGTAAACCTGTGCAAACCCTCTTACAACTGCTCAAAAGTGCCTTAATGACTTTGTATCCAATGGCCCTTGTTCTGGCAAGCAACAAAATAAACAGCCTCTGCAAGGATCAAACCCAGGACCCTGCACACCATAGGCAAAGTGATTTTTCACTAAGCCATGTCAGATATACATAACCATGATATTTACACAAACATATCATCCAGCCCAGTTATTCAACAGTACAGGAAATGTATTTCAACATGTAGATGTATGTGTGTATGTGTGTGTATATGTATTAATATCTAAATAGATAAAACATATCCTGTATATGTAGATATAGATATAAATATATATATATATATATATATATATATATATATATATATATATATATATATATATATATATATATATATATATATATATATATATATATATATATCTATATATATATATATATATATATATATACATATATATATGTGTGTGTGTGTGTGTGTCTGTGTGTATATATATATATGTATATATATCTATATATATATATATATATATATATATATATATATATATATATATATATAAATATATGTAAACATATATATACATACAAATGCCTACATCTATAGATATATATTTATACATCTATATGTCTAAATGGGTCCTTGTCAGAATGTCGAAAGTACAGTTAATTGAACTGCACTTTGACAAACTGACTTTAGCGAAAGTGCATCACATTGAATATGCACTTTCGCTAAAACAATGTAAAAAATGAAAAAACATGCAGTTTGCATGTATTGTCAGTTGTACATCAACATATTCTGTTGATGTACAACTAACAAATCTTTTGTGGAGATCGCAGTACAGTGGGGATAAGGGAATATTCCCTTTTCCCCACTGTAGTGTGCTCTCGGAGTTAGAATATTGATGTAGGGGGGTGCAGGTGGGCTTGCCCCCCTGCATAGTAGTGTTTACATTTTTTTTGTGTGTATTTTTAAATTTTGTTTTGTTTACTTTAGTGAAAGTGCATGTTCGATATTATGCACTTTTACTAAAGTGGGTTCGTGAAAGTGCAGTTCGATGAACTGCACTTTCGATGTTTTAACATAGACCCGTCTAAATATATACAGCAAGTTATTTATATGTAATCAGATATATATAGCAATGTAGGTATATACAGACATAGTTATATTTATGTAA
Organism: Protopterus annectens; assembly: GCF_019279795.1. Classification (NCBI taxonomy): domain Eukaryota; kingdom Metazoa; phylum Chordata; order Ceratodontiformes; family Protopteridae; genus Protopterus; species Protopterus annectens. The sequence continues at coordinate 162,265,588 of NC_056740.1, read as the reverse complement.
GCAGATATATATATCTATATAGGTGGGTCTACTTTAAAAGACCGAACCGTCGATTCCCCGACACGCGGAAAAGGAAGACTAAACGACCGACAGGTAAGTTTATCGAAAGGGTGATTTGCCGACAGCGGAAAGACCAACAAGGGTAATGTGTGATCGGGACTGGGTAAGTGTGCGACAGTGACGGAGTTAGGAGCGTTCAGGTAAGTGTGCGATATTGTGGGATTTTGGGTTAGGCTGTGGGAAAGGTGAGTGTGTGTTAGTGTCGGAGTTAGGGTTCGGGTAAGGTAAGTGTGTGATAGTGAGGGACTGTAGTTTAGGGACGGGTTAAGTGAGTTAGGTTTAGAGTGTGGGTAGGGTGTGTGTGCGATAGTGACGGGCTGTATGTTTTTGGGTGGGTTAAGTGAGTTAGGGTTAGGGTGCAGGTAGGTGAAGTGTGCGATAGTGTCGGACCTTGGGGTTAGGGGAGGGTTAATTGAGTTAGGGTTAGGGTGCAGGTAGGGTGAGTGTGCGATAGTGTTGGACCTTAGGGTTAGGGTTTGGGTTAGGGCTAGTGGCTATGTTATGTAGTGTAATGTGTTGTTTACGTTCGGTGTGTCGGTGTAATGGTGTTCGGTGCTTTGCGTTGTCGGTTTTGTGTGTTGTCGGTTATCTGGTCTCAGTGATTTGTGTGTCGGCGAACTGGCGTGTCGGTCTTTCAAAGTAGACCCATATAGGTATATACGGACATACATCTGTAGATAATAATGGGTAAATAACAAATGTCCACATGCACCATTAATGGGGTTGAGAGGCCCCAAAAAATATATGTCTTGTATGAATAGGTATAGCCCCCCCAGCCACACACGTCCACCTTGCAATACACTACCAAGTGTTGCAGATCCCATAACTAGGACCTGACATGACATGGGCATCCCTAGGATACATATACACAGACACATATATGCAGATACAGATATACATACACACATATATATATATATATATATATATATATATATATATATATATATATAGATAGATATATATAGATATATATGTAACTACACATACACATGAAGAGATATCTATAGTAAGATAAATATGTAGTAGGTGCACACAATATGGAACAGCCACTATTACTACAGTTACCACCTTACCAACTGGAGACTGTATGAGCCACCCATACAATTAGCCGACATATGTAAATTGAGCATGGAATAACAGAATATCATGCAGCATAAAATATCAATAAATATGGAAAAAAATCACATCACAATCCTACTCAATTAATCTCAAGAGTATGCACAGGATTGCGATTAGATCTAAATATTTAAATGAGAAAAGTCATATAAAAGAAATAATAAACACTAGAAATAATCAGACTATCAAAGTTACAGATCTAAAAATATCTTACTGTGTTTTAAAAACCATTACAAGAATATTAATAATAATAACTCATCTTACGCAATACATTTCAAGAAGTTAAAACTACAGCAAACATCCCTCCCTCATGGAAATAATCTATCATCTCTCCCATCTTAAAACCAAATAAAGAGCCCAATCTTTGCAAATCATACACGCCAATCTCTTTGCCTAACATTGACTACAAGTTATTCATGTCTATCTTAGCAGACAGAGTAAATAATATTCTTTCAATATTAATTCATAAACACCATACCGAGTTTATCAAAAACAGAAAGGTACAAGACAATTTAATTAGAGTACTGTCCTTAATAGACTTAGCAAACAAGAAAAAAATGAGCTTTCTATTTTAAGCCTTGATATAGATAAAGCTTTCGACTCTCTAAGTTGGCCATATCGATTTAAAGCTCTGCAAAAATACAATTTCTCCCCAAACTTTATAGGATTAATTAAAAAACTATATGAAAAGTCCATAGCCTATGTAAAGATTGCAGCTTATCTATCTATCCCATTTGAAATATTAAGAAGTACTAAAGAGAGGTGCCTCCTCTCCCCATTACTCATACCCCTGGCTATTGAGCCTCTTGCAAATCATGTTAGAAATAATGACAGTGTTAAAGGATATAAAGTGTCAGACAAATTATCCACCAAGATACAACTGTTTGCTGATGACCTACTAATAGCTTCTAATGATATTGAAAATTTAATGGATCACCTATTACGTAATCTAGATGTCTTTACAAACATCTCCGGTCTAAAATTCAATCACAACAAAACTCAGGCATTTCTAATGAATAAAACTGTTACTATGAAACTTATATCAAAAAGAGACATAAACTGGGAGAGCACGCATATTTAATATCTTGGAATCATTATTGAATCTAATTATTTAAAAAAATCATTCGCATCTAATTACCAATAACTTATAAACTCAATGACTAGTGTAATAGACAGTTGGAACAGACTGTTCTTTATATTTGAAGACAGGCTAACATTAATCAAAATTATACTGTTACCTAAAATCTTATTCATTGGCCAAGCTCTAATAATTCCCCCACCTGTCAAAATTAAACAGAAAATTAATAACTTATTACTTAACTTCCTTTACTATCCCCAATAAACAATAATTTTGCTTCTCTGGCACACCATAAGCTGGGATAAAGGAGGTATACATTTTCCAAATATTGATTTTTCTTTAAACTCCATATTTATTAACATGCCCCAAGATTTACTATTCCTCCGTGCAGGACTAGCTTAGTCCTGCAAAGAGGCGGTCATTTAGGAGCAGGACAGCTGCATGCCATGCATAGTAATGAGGCATGCTGCCTGAGCTCCAAACTTACACGGAGGTGTAAGAATGCAGGGGGTATGTCTGAGAGCAGAGCTCTCAGAATATACACCCCCCGCAATGAATAACAGCAGAAAGGGGTAGGAAATGAGCAAGACTGCTCATAGGTGTCCGCATATCCCCACCAACATTCCCCCTTGTGTACAACAGCAAGTAATCACCAATAAAATGAACAAACCCTTTATTTTTTATTTTAAAATCCGATTAAAGCTAACCATAGGTGCGTGGGTGTGCCCATTGCTTAGCTACGGTTAATGCAGCTTAAATGGCTGAAGAGAATAACAAGGAAGATATATGCAAATGAAGCAGCATAGCAATAGTGTAGTGGGCAGAGCATTCGCCTTATGAGTAGGCATTCCCAGGTCGAGTCCCATTGCAGCACATTCTATTTTCCATGGCAAAGCACGTTATGACTAATCTTTATGTTGCATATCCCAGTAAATAACATATATTTATGAACTGGAGTACTGCATTAAATGCACATGTGAGGTGTCAGTGTCATAATGAATAAAGCACTAGTAAGCAGGTATAAGCACCAATAAGCAGTAGTAAGCATATTTAAGCACTAGTAAGTGGGTTTAACCCTGTTTGCACAGGGGTACGCAATGCGTACACAGGTTAAGCAATGTTCAAACTAACTTTCTGTAAGCATATGTAACCAGAGGTTAGCATTGCTTACCCTTGCGCAAACCCATGTAAACCCACTTACAACTGCTCAAAAGTGTCTTAATCACTCTGTATCCAACAGCCCATGTTCTGCCCAGCAACAAAATAAACAGCCATGCAGGTCTCGAACCCAGGACCCTATACATCATAGTCACAGTAACTAACCACCAAGCCAACACAGAAGTACAGAAAAATGAGGTATCAGCAAACAAGACTTCACCATAGTAAAACCAAACTGAACCTGTGAAAGGATCAGTATACAGACATATGTGCCTTAACCAACTACATAACATAAATACGTGAACTGGAGTATAGCAGTAAGGCCAGAAGTCAGGTGTAATTTTAAAAGAGTGTTGAAGTCCCCGATAAAACACAAGGACCTCATACAGTGTACGTACACATGAACCATGGATACCATGCATACATATAAGGTGTAATGAATAATAACTCAATGCCAAAAAGGAATTATAATGCAAAGTCTAATGTAAGCAATGCTAAGCATTGCACAGGCCAGCTTAGGAGGTGTAAGCAATGTGTAGGCCAGCTAACTCAATGTGCCCAGTATTATACCCCTTTAAACAATGCCAACCCTAGGTAAGCAGGTTTGCCCATAGCCTAGTCTTTTCAAAACTGGTCAATCATGGAAAAGTGTGGGAAATCAGCCCTACTTAAGCCCAAGAGGCGGGAATACATCTCATAACTGGTTGTAGCTTTCCCTTGCAGGCACAATAGCAGTAAGGGGGGAAGGTGTGCACTTTCCGGCGAAGTGCTGGTGCATCCAGGAGTCCAAAGTCATGGCAGGACTCCTTGTCAAAGACCATGATCAGAGACTGCTAGAGGGCCAGTACCAGGGTTCCCAGTATAAGGTGGAGGCCTGGGACCATCTCGCCGTGACCTCACCAGTGCCACTGGCATACCCAGAACTGGTGAGCAGGTCAGGCATCACTATGCCGTCCTGAAGCACCGTAAAGGTGACCTCTTGGAGGAGTGGATCCAAGAGGCTAGAGCAGCAGGGGATGTTCCAGTTGTGCGTAAGTATCACCCCACTATGTGCATAATAATTGCTAGCTCAGGTATATCATGGATAGGCATGGCTAAACATTCCTTTTATGTCCCCCCCACAGCTGCAATGGAGTGGGCCACGAATTAGGAGGCCCACATCAGTTGCCTGGCGAGGTTGTGACACGAGGCAGGTCAGTAATACTCATGCATTTACTGTCATAGGAAATACAACTAAAAGTAGTAGTAAATTAATTGCCTGTATAAAACCTGTATTGTTCAAGGCAAGTACTGCATACACTAGAGAATATGGCAGGAAGAGTCTCATATTGTTTGCATCTCAATAAAAGTGTACCAGCCTGACAATAAAGGTCTAACTGCTGGACTGCATGTGTATACTCTGGTAACATATGGTAATGTAGATTCACAATCATGTAATAGTACTGTTGCAGTAAGCACTGTTACCCACACCATGCACCATAAATTGAATGTGTAGGAATGCCTGTATATGACAGGTGTAATCCCCAGAGGCCATTTAGTACAACTGAGAGACACATAGACAGTAAACAGAGAAAATGCAGACAACAAAACCCGAATAGCACATCCAACTGAGATGTGAGCTGTTGTTTTTTTAGCACACACAGCCATGGTTCAAATCCTGCCAGTGGTAGTACTCTGCATATAGAATAATATCCCACATTGTACAGATATGTCCAGAATGTCCAGTAAAGTGGCCCATATCTGTTGCCTATCAACCTCTCTCCCTGGGGAATCAGTGGGATGATCTCAGACGTATAAGCAGAAAACAGGAAATACAACTGATTGACACACATCTATGAGAACAATGCTGGCACATTAGCAACTCCCCAATACCTTATGAGACTAAGAAGCCACATATGTCCCATTTACACCCCAGCTTGTCAAGCTGTGGTCAGAGTGTGTACAGTAACAGAGTGAGATGCATGTGCATAATAGTAATGTGGAATCTGGTACTGTGTGTGGGAACATTCAGGTAGTGCTAACAAACATTTCTCCCACAGGTCTGTCAGATACCAACACTGTGCCCAGAAATACAAGAATGACACCCAGTACTGGTACTGTTTACATTGGTATTGTATGGCAGTGTGACTGATGCAGTTGCTATGAACAATGAGGTATTACACATTGCTGTCACCCACACTGTCCTACAACATATAACTGTCTAGGAAATCTGTATAAGAGTGTTGTAATACAAGGTAAGCATGCAAAAGCATAGGGGATTAGTAAGACAGAAAGCAGGTAGGAGATATACAGCAATATCTATATAGCAGGCACAACTGTGATGGACAGTGTGTTTAAGTTGTAGCAGACACAGCCATGGTCTGAATCCTGGGAGTGGAAGTAGGCTGCATACAGAATCATACCCCACAACTTTACAGATGAAGCCAGAATGCCCAGTATATGGACCCATATCTGCTGCCTGTCCCCCTGGTAAGTCTGTGGGATGATCCCAGATGTTTAGCCAGCAAACAGGGAATACAAGTGATTGTCAAACATCTATGAGAACAAACATGTCACTGTAGCAACCCTGTAACTGTTAGGAGAGTAATAAGCCAAGTATGTCCTATCTACACCCCCCCCCATGTTGTCAAGCTGTGACCAGAGCGTGTACAGTAACAGAGTGAGATGTATGTACATAATACTAATGTGTAACTTGAAGTTTGTGTGGCAACAATCAGGTAGTGCTAACAAACATTGCTGCCACAGGTACGTTGGATACGAACACTGCTGAGAAATAAAGACAAAAATAACCTGTACTGGTACTGTTCACTCTGGTATTGCAGGGAATTGTGAATGTTGCAATTTCTCTGAATAATAAAGTATCACTGATCACTGTCACCCACACTGTGCTACATAATATAACTGTGTAGGAAAACATGTATATGTGTGTTTCAGGTCACTAAAGGTTGAAGAGGGCAATATTCTAGATATGTCTCAGCACACCTGCATGTGGTCAACACACGGCCAGAGTCTGTGCAGAAAGAGTTGGATAGCTACATGCACAATATCAACCCAGAATCTGGGAGTATGTGTAGAAACAGTTAGTGTTAACAAACATTCTCTCCACAGGTATACTAGGTAAGAGGTGTATACTGCAGGTAAAACCAGTTCATGTGTAACGATGATGACAGCCATATCACTGTCCAAACTAAGGCTATAGGGTAGTGTAGTAAGACTTGTAAGGTAAAGATAACAGCACTGACTAGGAGAGTAATGTGGACTACAGGAATATACTAGTTGTTAATTGACATCTTTCCCCCCCCCCCAAAACATATCTCCAACAATAATCAACATACCCACCCCAAGTGGTATGTAATGACACCTATGTTCTGATAATGTCCAATTGTTTGATAAATATATTAATTGCTCCCATGCATGTGCTATAATGAATTATTCCAACATTGGTGGCATGGTGCCATCAATGTACTTGCATGCTGTTCTTATTACCACTGTAGTCCCATATATGCATGCATTCTGTTTGCTAGTTCAGTATCTGGTGTCTGGGTTAATGGAAATATCTATGCATGTTGTTATACCTAACCCTGGAATGTGTTGACTATTACTAACCGACATATGATGATGAAATCTAAACACTATAGCAAGTTTGGGAAGGCCGGTCTCAGCGGACCCACCTGTCCCACCTCAGCTGGCCATGGCAGCAGGCACCAGCATGTCTGGGGTCCAACGCGGGACCTCCCTGTCCATTGGTCCTGCACCATCTTTGGGAGGAACTGTCTCAGGGGATGGGGCTCTCCCCCAGGAGTGGACATGGACAGGAACCTGTCACCCATCGCCAGGTCAGGGTCATGGTGCGTAGAGAGCTCAACCAGTAGCTTGGTGATCTTCTACGCCAGCTCGAGGGCCATGTGTCACAACTAGAGCATCAGACTGGCTCTGCAACTCAGCCGCCAGCACAGCCACCATCAGGGCTGTGAAGGTGCAGTGGTGACTGCCCATAGGTGGGGACCTCAGTCCCACTGTTTCCACTAGGGGGCTCATGGGCTTCCGATTTCCCAACACCCCTCCCCATCAAGATGTTTACCCCCCACATGTGTCATATACCACCCCTGTATGCATCTTGTTTGTCTTGTTTGTTAAACTACCCAACCTACCTCCCCAAATACACCTACTACTGCACCCCAACATCCCACTGTCACCTGAAAAAAAAGAGCAATGTGGTCCCCCCAAAAAATCTCGCCCCATACATAGCTGTCCATTTCGCACACGTGTCCACTGGACACATGTAATCTGGTCTAATTGGCATCACAACTTATTATTGTTGTCCTCACCCCTCTCTCAGGGGTTTCAGTGTCCAAATCTACCTTCAAATTCAGTGTATATGCACAGCAGTTGCTGTAGTAGAAATGGGCAGCTATGGATCTTCCCCAGACCCTTCCTGCACATCCCTAGCTATTTTCCCTACTGCCTTACCCTCTTTGTGCCCCTTTTTCTCCATTTTCCTATCAACCCTTTTCCCTTTCTTTTAAAGAAATTAGCGCGGGGGTAAGCAGGAGTAAGCACTTTTAAGCAGTAGTAAGCGGGTTTCAGCCTGTTTGTGCAGGAGTAAGCAATGCCTACACTGGTTAAGCAATTTACAAGCTAACTGAGTATAAGAAACTGTAATCGGAAGTTAGCAGTGCTTACCTCCGCGTAAACCTGTGCAAACCCTCTTACAACTGCTCAAAAGTGCCTTAATGACTTTGTATCCAATGGCCCTTGTTCTGGCAAGCAACAAAATAAACAGCCTCTGCAAGGATCAAACCCAGGACCCTGCACACCATAGCCAAAGTGATTTATCACTAAGCCATGTCAGATATACATAACCATGATATTTACACAAACATATCATCCAGCCCAGTTATTCAACAGTACAGGAAATGTATTTCAACATGTAGATGTATGTGTGTATGTGTGTGTATATGTATTAATATCTAAATAGATAAAACATATCCTGTATATGTAGATATAGATATAAATATATATATATATATATATATATATATATATATATATATATATATATATATATATATATATATATATATATATATATATATATATATATATATATATATATATATATATATATATATATATATATATATATATATATATATATAATATATATATATGTGTGTGTGTGTGTGTGTCTGTGTGTATATATATATATATGTATATATATCTATATATACATACATATATATATATATATATATATATATATATATATATATATATATAAATATATGTAAACATATATATACATACAAATGCCTACATCTATAGATATATATGTATACATCTATATGTCTAAATGGGTCCTTGTCAGAATGTCGAAAGTACAGTTAATTGAACTGCACTTTGACAAACTGACTTTAGCAAAAGTGCATCACATTGAATATGCACTTCGCTAAAACAATGTAAAAAATGAAAAAACATGCAGTTTGCATGTATTGTCAGTTGTACATCAACATATTCTGTTGATGTACAACTAACAAATCTTTTGTGGAGATCGCAGTACAGTGGGGATAAGGGAATATTCCCTTTTCCCCACTGTAGTGTGCTCTCGGAGTTAGAATATTGATGTAGGGGGGTGCAGGTGGGCTTGCCCCCCTGCATAGTAGTGTTTACATTTTTGTGTGTATTTTAAATTTTGTTTTGTTTACTTTAGTGAAAGTGCATGTTCGATATTATGCACTTTACTAAAGTAGTTCAAAAGTGCAGTTCGATGAACTGCACTTTCGATGTTTTAACATAGACCCGTCTAAATATATACAGCAAGTTATTTATATGTAATCAGATATATATAGCAATGTAGGTATATACAGACATAGTTATATTTATGTAAGCAGATATATATATCTATATAGGTGGGTCTATTTTAAAAGACCGAACCGTCGATTCCCCGACACGCGGAAAAGGAAGACTAAACGACCGACAGGTAAGTTTATCGAAAGGGTGATTTGCCGACAGCGGAAAGACCAACAAGGGTAATGTGTGATCGGGACTGGGTAAGTGTGCGACAGTGACGGAGTTAGGAGCGTTCAGGTAAGTGTGCAATATTGTGGGATTTTGGGTTAGGCTGTGGGAAAGGTGAGTGTGTGTTAGTGTCGGAGTTAGGGTTCGGGTAAGGTAAGTGTGTGATAGTGAGGGACTGTAGTTTAGGGACGGGTTAAGTGAGTTAGGTTTAGAGTGTGGGTAGGGTGTGTGTGCGATAGTGACGGGCTGTATGTTTTTGGGTGGGTTAAGTGAGTTAGGGTTAGGGTGCAGGCAGGTGAAGTGTGCGATAGTGTCGGACCTTGGGGTTAGGGGTGGGTTAAGTGAGTTAGGGTTAGGGTGCAGGTAGGGTGAGTGTGCGATAGTGTCGGACCTTAGGGTTAGGGTTTGGGTTAGGGCTAGTGGCTATGTTATGTAGTGTAATGTGTTGTTTACGTTCGGTGTGTTGGTGTAATGGTGTTCGGTGTTTTGCGTTGTCGGTTTTGTGTGTTGTCGGTTATCTGGTCTCGGTGATTTGTGTGTCGGCGAACTGGCGTGTCGGTCTTTCAAAGTAGACCCATATAGGTATATACGGACATACATCTGTAGATAATAATGGGTAAATAACAAAACCATGTATGTCCACATGCACCATTAATGGGGTTGAGAGGCCCCAAAAAATATACGTCTTGTATGAATAGGTATAGCCCCCCCCAGCCACACACGTCCACCTTGCAATACACTACCAAGTGTTGCAGATCCCATAACTAGGACCTGACATGACATGGGCATCCCTAGGATACATATACACAGACACATATATGCAGATACAGATATACATACACACACATATATATATATATATATATATATATATATATATATATATATATATATATATGTAACTACACATACACATGAAGAGATATCTATAGTAAGATAAATATGTAGTAGGTGCACACAATATGGAACAGCCACTATTACTACAGTTACCACCTTACCAACTGGAGACTGTATGAGCCACCCATACAAATAGCAGTCATTGCCTGCAACATATACCCACAGATAAATCAAAGGATTTAACACCACAAACAGGTTTGCATAAATGGGAAAGCTTTATTTGTGTACTACTACAGTTGTATATGCCATGTGGTATAGCTGTTTAGACACAGACATCCATATAAACTGAGTAATGCAACTGTGAAACAGTTATACTAATACAGTAGTCTGGAAAAGTTTGGAAATGTTGCTGTCCAGGCCAAGGCCATCAAGTACTACAATAGTAAAGACAGGCTGGGCCACAGGATACCAAAAACTCAACAGTAAGTAATGCAGATGTATAGTTCAGCAGCCTCTATCTACACCCTGTAGACAATCCCCAGGGGATAAAGACCTCAGTTGACACAACGGGATGTAACTTACATAACAAGGCACAACTGACACCATTACTAGCACACTGACAAACAGAACAGTCTGTATGGCAGGTGGCAGTAGGCCTGCATTTAACCAAGGTGGATGGTATGGTAATGTACATCCATATACCTTAAGGCAGCTCACCCCTGATAGTCTTCAGGACTTTGGGCTTTCAGGATTCTATAGCGCTCCCATATACATATATGTATATATATATATATATATATATATATATATATATATATATATATATATATATATATATATATATATATAGATATACGTATATGTATATATAGTTATATAGATATACGTATATGTATATATAGTTATATAGATATACGTATATGTATATATAGTTATATGTATATTTAGCTATATATGTTTGCAGATCCTATGTGTACGGACATGCCTAGTTATGTTTGTTATATGTAGATATCAATAACTATATGTGCATACATATCTATTCTGATATAGCTACTACTGTCAATATATATGTAGATATCCATACGTATATGTGCATATGTATCTTTATCTGTATATGTGTAGACATATATTGCTCAGTATATGTCTATATCTGGGTGTTTATTTGTATAGCTATGTACATCTACATATCCATCTATGTATGTTGATATGTATATGCGTATGTCTATATATATATATATATATATATATATATATATATATATATATATATATATATATATATGGATATTCATATGGACATATATCCTCACCATATGTCCTGAACATGGAGTGTAGCCCTACCCCAGACCCTATAGTCCCAAATTTGTAGTGCAAGGGAATGTCAGGTATGTATAGCAGGTATATTTTGTAGAATAGTGGTACTGTAACAGGGAGTGTATTCACAGACATAGTGTATATGAGAGGTCACATCTGCTTTTAACATGTGCGCCATTGGCTACTGACAGACATCCGAAGGACATCATAGTACAGTACCACTGCTAGCATGTAATGCTCCTGTGGACTACAACAGGGATAATGGGCAATATATGTGGACAGTCTGACACACTCTGGGCAGTCCAGAGGTATACACATAACCCCTTAGTGCAAGACATGTGGACCAATCCTGACAATGTGGATGTTAACAGTCATGTAGATGGGTATAACATGTAAACCAAAAATATAAAAATCACGGAAACGAAGATGCAGGTCCCACTCAAAAGCTCCACTCAAAAGTTTATTGGATACTGGTAACAAAGAAAACGAATTACACCATTAACGCTGTTCCGATACACACTAAGTGTTTTCTTCTGTATTTAAACCAGACTTCATCAGATGATGATCATCTGATGAAGTCTTGTGTAAACACAGATGAAAACCCTTAGTGTGTATCGGAACAGCGTTAGGGGTGTAATTCGTTTTCTTTGTTACCAGTATCCAATAAACTTTTGAGTAGAACGTTTGAGTGGAGCTTTTGAGTGGGACCTGCATCTTTGTTTTGGTGATTTTTATATTTTTGGTTTATTGGTTTCTTGTGGAATCCACTTATTTTTGGTTATTTGGGTATAACATGTAACTACTGGTATAGATGTGCCCCCATAGGTTATGCAGTCACACATTCCTGCCTGTCCTACCACACACTAACCACTGGTACAGAGGTGCCATGGCCACATACTACCCACTAGATATTGATATACATTTGTACAGCATCCCACTGCTCTGTCTGACATACATGACTGTTATGGTGGCCCAGCGGCAGTACATCTTGCAAGTATCTGGACATTACATCTCACTGGGTAAGTACACTAAGCTGCTTGGCATGTAGCAAAGCACTGTGCACCCTACAGGCAGACCGGCTCAGCACTGGCCTACATTTCCTATGGGGGAATGCACATGTAACTGCATATATAGCAGGCTCTACAGGCATGCCACAGCACAGAGTAACATACATCTGTGTGAATGTGCATAACCACAACCAATGTGAACATAACCACAGCCACATATGGTATGCTAGCGTATTATTACAGTATATGGACTATCTGTTCAACACCAACCTCATATGTGCCAGTCACACACTAACCCTACATATACTGGGCCGCTACACAGTGTACTCCAATGCCTGTCTGTGGTATGGGACATGTGCATGTATGGCCCTACAAACATGTCAGCTGATAGGGTAACATACAGTGGAGCAGCATGTCACATAAGATAGAACAGGACCAAAACAATGACATCTACCACAGTCTGTACACAGGGTAAGGTACAGATTAACAATACACACACTGCTGACAATCACTATAAGTACGCAGACCTCAGTACTGTACACACAACCACAGAGTGTCCAGGTTATGTCATCTGAAACAACCCCTATTATACATAACATGTATAGCAGTCTGATATCTCACTGGCTTGTTATCAGATATGATGTCACTAATTATGGTGTACAGCACATGTGCACCCCTTACTGCATGACATATATGCAAAGGTTGACAGGGTTGTGGCTGGAGGCACATACACAAGGCAAATATTGGCTTGTTGCTGTGATAACCTCATACATTTACTGTTGTAACTGAGTTTGTTGCAACATATGTCCTATGAGGGATATGAAGTCAGTAACTGTCATGGCTGTCACCATCTGCAGACTGCAATTCTCACACTACCTTCTGCAGTTCACAGATAGGTACTCTGTGGGTAACACTTGAAACAAAAGGCACCACACACTGCCTAGTCTGCAGATGACCCTACAGATGGGTGTTCCCTCATAAACATAGCACTGACATGGCAGGCATAAAAACATGTAGGACAGCCATATCCACACACACCCTGTTAAACCAACATTACTCCAAATGCAGTATAGCAGCACTTACAGTCTGTAGTAAGGTCAGGCACATCCCCCTTCTGTGTGTTGGCCTGTTTCCACAGTGTATGTTGTTAGAAGTAAATCCCCAATCCATCTGATATGCTGTTTGCCAAAATGAGATTGAGTTCCTGCTCACAGTGAATGAAAGCCCAGCAGCAACATGATGTTCCTAGATATTGGTGTCTGTTTCCATGCAATTGGCTATGGGAATGTTACCACAGCTGCTCCACATGCAATCAGCTAGAGGAGGGCTGCAATTTGTGCAGAGGCCATCAGCTGATCCTAAGCATCACTTAAAATACACATGCTGCTACCTAAGCAATGCAGATGTAAGTCTCCACATTCACCACAGAGGGAGTGAGAGAGGCAGACAGAGGCACAGACAAGTCAGGGAGGGGTGGGAGAGTAAAACTTAAGCATGTTTGTGTCATACATCTACCAGTACAGGGTATCAAATTCCTGATGACTATGTAGTGCTATCACATGTCCATGCAGTTAGTTGATGCACCACATAGGTTACATGTTGGGGAGCTCTCAGAATGTATATGGAGATGATGAGTGACATCTGCAACAGGGATATGGTAGCTATGTGATAGGTGTAGTACATGTGCCTGTCCACATGAACAGGTGTCACCGTCAACACAGCCACACTCTCACAGGGATATACACACACACATTGACACACTTGGCAGGGCCAGGAATACAAATCATCACTAGTGGGAATGCAGGTATCACATGCACCACAGGGGTCATATGGAAGTTATATGTGCAAAGAGTATGTGGAGGTATGCCAATGGGGGTTGTAGTGATTGTGAATGTGGTCATTCGCATCATACACCACACACGCAGACACAGGTGCCAGTACTGACATGCATGGGTGCATTGCTTCATGGGTGTGTTGTGGTCGATGGTGCCAGATGGCTATACATGGCTAGGTGATGGGTATACCTGGCATCAGGCCACATTACAGTGGTCTGCAACATGGCTCAGGGGTGTAGTGTCTTGAGTTGCCCACACAGGTGGGTATTGTATTCACCATCCAGTCACCTGGGTAACTATTGCGTGTGGCCAATGCTGTGCATTGCTTGCCATGTATGTGTTCCTTAGTCCATGATATGGACAGTGACATGCATGTACAGTGACATGTGAAACTGTACCTGGGGTGTCTGGCCCATGTTGTATACACAGAGTGTTATCATCAGATGTGCCAGTTCTGGCCTCATGTGGTGGGAACTGTTAATGGACAGCAGGTTGATCCTGCACCTACACTGATAGCATGATACCAGGATTCCCTGGTGTCAGCGGCATCTGACCATACAGGGCTTGTGTTTCAGGCATAGTATGTCCTTTGTGAGTCACATTTAATGGCACCACAGGTGTTGCAGGTGTCCTGTGGGGAACATGGGGGAGGTGCACTGTTGGCATGTACATGCCTATTGGACTGATGGACAGGGTGCCATGCCCTCTGTAGCCCACTGCAATCACACCATAGTTACTATCAGTGGGCAATATGCAGGGTACTACCAAGATAGCGGCTGTTGCCTAGGCAAGTGTGTGTGTGTGTGTGTGTGTGTGTGTGTGTGTGTGTGTGTGTGAGACATGGGTTGAGAGTGTTCCCTGGGTAATGCAAGGGTTGCTAACATTGTTCAGCTGGCATTAATGTTACATTTAGGGGTATGGATTTGCACCCCGGCCTCTCGGCTATTTCACATCTGTTATCTCTGTATGGTGGACATTGTGATATATACTTGGCCCACCGTATAAGAAGTTTGCAAAACCTGCTCCATATTGAGTCCAGTTGTTACACACTCACAACTACCTCCACACAGGACACAAATGACAAACACAGACACACACACTCACACACACACACACACACACACACACACACACATACACACACACACACACACACACACACACACACACACACACACCTGTCTGGGATTAGAGCTCTGACCAAACTAGTATATTACACTACAGCACTACGACATTATAGGACATGCCATGGAGATTATTGGAGTACTCCTTCCCCAAAGGTCTATTTCACAGTGAATGACATCAGCAGGATTGCCAAAGTAGGGCATTTGAATTGTACTGAGTGTGACTAGCCTAAAATGCATTGCTCCCTCCACAGACATAAAAACACACACAAAACATCCACAACTGCCATGTGTGGAAATAGAACCCCTATCAGAGTTCTATATCACACTACAGCATGATGCTGTTATAGGATGCACCATGGGGATTGCTGGAGTGCCCCTTCCCGAAAGGTGTATTTCACAGTGAATGACATCAGCAGGATTGCCAAAGTAGGGCATTTGAGATGTAGTGAGTGTGACTAGCCTAAAATGCATTGCTCTCTACACACACACACACACACACACACACACACACACACACACACACACACACACACACACACACACACAATTGCCAAGTCTGGGATTAGAGCTCCTACCTAACTATTTTATCACACTACAGCTGTACACAGTTTTGGAATGTACTACAGAGATTACTGGGCTACAACCTTCCCAGAGATGTATTTCTATGTGGATGTCATCAGCAGCCTTACCAAAGTAGAGCATTTGAATTGTAGGGAGTGTGACTTCCCTAAAAATCATTGTTCTCTACACAGACAGACAGACACATGCACACACACTTGCCAAGTCTGTGATTAGAATTCCTACCTAACTATTTTATCACACTACAGTGGTACGCAGTTATAGGATGTGCTACTGAGATTACTGGGCTACAACATTCCCAGAGGTGTATTTCAAGGTGGTTGACATCAGCAACCTTACCAAAGTAGAGCATTTGAATTGTAGGAAGTGTGACTACTTTAAAAAGCATTGCTCTCTACACAGACAGAGACAGACAGACACATACACACATGCACACACTCTTGCCAAGTCTGAGATTAGAACTCCTACCTAACTATGTTATCACACTACAGTGGTATGCAATTATGAGATGCTCTACTAAGATTACTGGGCTACAGCCTTCCCAGAGATGTATTTCTAGATGGATGATATCAGCAGCCTTACCAAAGTAGAGCATTTGAATTGCCATGTCTGGGACTGGAACTACTATCTAACTAGTTTATCAGGGTCTATATTAGAACTTCGAAGTTTCAAAACTTCGAATGTTCTAATATCAATCCCTATTCAGCAAAAGCTGAAAACATTGAACATACAGAGCAGCAAATTTTTTCCTAGGGAAAAAATTTGCTGTTCCAAAACACATACGCACAACTGAAGCACACCAAACAAACAGCAATCCACACACATACACCTAAAATCTTATACCTAACCCTACACTAAACTATGCACACACTACTAACTATCCACTTACCTTACCCAAACCCTAACCATAAGGTCCGTCCCTATCGCACATTCACCTCACCCACTCCCTAACCCTAACTCACCTACCCCGCCCTAACCCTCACATCCACGTAATCACACACACTTACCTGACTTGCACCCTAACCCTAACTCCCCTAACCTGCCCTAACCATCACGTCCACACAATTGCACACATACCTAACCCGTGCCCTAACCCTAACTCACCTAACCCGCCCTAACCCTCATGTCCACACAATTGCACACATACCTAACCCGCACCCTAACCCTAACTAACCTAACCCACACTCAATCACACACTTACCTGAACCCAACCTGTAACTTTCCACCACAGCGCTGAAAATACAGAGGCAACAGAAATGGACAACCAAATTCTTTCCCTAGGAAAAAAATTCAGTTTTCTGTTACTTCAATATTTTCAGCCTTCACTGAATAGGGGTCGATATTAGAAAATTCGAAGTTTTGAAACTTCAATGTTCTAATATAGACCCGTTTATCACACTACAGCAGTACACAGTTATAGGATGTGCCACAGAGATTACGGGGCTACAACTTCCTAAAGGTGTATTTCACAGTGGATGACCTCAGCAGGCTTGTCATAGTAGGGCTATGGGGAGGGCAGTGTGTGTGCATGGGCCATAACCCATTCATCGAGAGGTTGACAGACCATATGCGGGCACACAAAGGGTCATATTTCACAGGTACGTGTATACAGCTGCTAGATGACTACTTCCTTGTACAGTCATGTTGCACAGTTAGGACTTGCACCACATAGTCTGTAATGCTGACAAATACCGCTGGCTAGTATCTACAGTGAGTGACATCTGAACCTCATGTGGTTGTGGCCCTTTGGCTGTGTGCTGGGTGGGACAGGCCTGGATGGTTCCTTGTCACAGTCACCCTCTTCCAAACATCTATGTACGTCTGCCTTTGGCTTATTATAGTGCAAAGCATGAGTGGTGCATACTGAGGAGTATATGCACTAACATCTGCGTCTGCCAGATATGTCTGATCCACTGGTGTTTGCAGACATGGCCTTCATTTGTTTAAGTGTGTGAGCATGCCCAGTATGCCCATTTGTATTGAATGTGTGGATCAAGTCCAGGTAGTTTGTACTGCAGTGCAGACCTTTGTGTTGTACAAGTAGCATAGTGTTTCTGCAGGATATCCGTCAATCATTTGGCATTGACTGTTACTACATTTCTACATAGGATGGGGGGGATGGGGGGCACACCTGACTATTTCTACATTTCTACACATGATTGGGGAGGCACACCTGACTGTTACTACATTTTTACGTAGGATGGGGGCACACTTGACCATTTCTACACAGGATTGGGGGGGCACACCTGACTCTTACTACATTTCTACATAGGATGGGGGGCACACCTGACTATTTCTACATTTCTACACAGGATTGGGGGGGCACATCTGACTGTTACTATATTTCTACATAGGATGGGGGGGCACACTTGACTATTTCTAGATGTCTACACAGGATTGGGGGGCACACCTGACTGTTATTACATTACTATGTAGGATGGGGGGGCACATCTGACACTTGTACACATTTGCTATGACTGTACTGGTATGTCAGGTAATCCATTTCATTCTGTATTCTAAGCTATCATGCTGACTAGAGGCATACCAGTGTACTACAGATCTTAGCTTTCATTTACCTACATATTAGTTTCTTACTTCCTACCCTTCAGAACTAACATCCCACTGCCTGACCTGCTGTGGTCTCTCTGTGTAGGCCTGGGGGGAGGTTACCTATAAGCATCATTCTGAGCCCATAGCACAGCCTTTGTTTGTGTTTGTCTACACCTGTCCTGCTGGCTGTGTCTGTTGTTGAGTATGTGAACCCCCCTGACTGGCATGTGTGAGTCACTTACCTTGTGGGTGTCCCAGTATTGAGGGTGGTGCTGCAGGGCTGCCTATTTCAGATACACATAGTACACTCCCTATACATGGGTGAGCACAGGTAGTGTCATGTCTGGCATCCCTTTTACTGTATGTGAGAGTCAGAGGTGTTATTCCCTGGGTCCTTCCTGTGTCAGTGTATGTGCTACGTGTTGACTCTTTGCCAAGGCCAGGGCATACTGGGCACACCTCCTTCTGCCAACTGGGGTAGGCTCAGGTGTTCCTCCTCTGAGTCACTCTGTGCCTGTGCAGACCTTGGCAATGGTGGGGGGCTGTGTGGCTCTGCCCCGTGCTGTTTCTGCTGCAGCTGTTTCTGCAGGATCATATTGTGTTGAATGGCACATACAATGATAATTTGGGTACATGCAGCTGGTGAGTACTGCAAGGCTCCACCGGATGTGTCCAGGCACCAGAACCATGACTTGAGCATCCCAAACACATGCTCTACTATAATTCTGGTCTGTGCGTGTGACTCATTATGGAGTTCTTGTTTGGGTGTGTGCGCATTTCTGATGGGTGTTATCAGTCATGTCTCCAGTGCATATCCAGCATCCCCCACTAGGTGACCATGAAGGATGTCCCCATTGGCAAATCTCTGGTACAGCTGCATCAGATGCCAGATGTGGGAATCGTAATAGCTTCCAGTGCAGCCAGCACACACACATTCATTATTATGCCCTGGGCATCGCATATGACCTGGCAGTTGATGGAGGGGAAGCCCTTGCAGTTGATGTAGACCCTACCCCACTCACCAGGTGGTGCTTTGATGCTTATGTGCATGCAGTCTATAGCACCCACTACCTCAGGGTATTCTGCTATTTGGTGGAACAGTTGCATACTGCTGCCCAACGCCTCATGGGTGTTGGGGAAATATACGTGCTCACCGACATGTGCTGACATGGCATCCAGGAACGGGTGGAGTACCCTGAATGCTGATGCCTGTGAGATCTCCATCAAATCCCCAGTTGGCCTTTGGATGGTACCTGTAGCTGGTATTCTTAGGCCTACACAAACCTTGGTATCCACTGGGATGGGTTCCCCTCTGTTAGTTCTGTGTGTCAGGCGTGGCCAGCACAGCTCAACAATTTGCTGTAGAAGGTCCCTGTCCACCCTATAGCACTCCATCTCCAGCTCATGTAGCCCCTGGTAGGTTACCCTGGGTCTGTACACTCTTCTCCATCTCCTCACTGTGGGTTGGTCGACAGCATTCACATCCTCACCAATCTCAGCCTCTTCCACAAGTTGTTGTATGATAGCTATTGCAGCCCCTATCATTTTGTTGTTTCGATTGTTAAAATTTCCCCGCTTGTTTACACCGGTGGTGTACAGTGTGGGAAAAAAAACAGAGGCGAAAGTGTTTGCATAGTTTATAGAAGTGTTTCTGGGCTGGGTTTGTCTGCTGCCTGTGTAATTGTCTGATTCTGACACATTTCACCTGCCAGCTATGCTAGTTCTCCTAGATTACCTTCCTACTTCTGTTTTCCCTTCCCATTGCCTTCCTGATTAAGCCCGGGGGCGCGCCGTGCAAACACACTGCTCAAATGTGCACAGAGCTGCTATTTCCTGGTTTAACTTTTTTTTATACCTTTAAAACCTGGTGTGCAGCACGCACACCTGCTTAGGTAAAGTAAAGAGTGCTAGGCCGAGTCAGACACACACCCTTGCTTAGCTGTCCTTAGCTAGGAGCAAACCTGAGCCACAGGGCTCCAATCTGCTTACACTATGCCTGACACCCCCCATGATGTCAGCTAACTCCTAGGCTTAAACCAAGCTATTCTTACTCTTACTCTTACACTGTTGGGACCTGACTAGCATGCTGGGGAAAACTGGGATTCACTATCATTCCCCTCATTTGCATAGGATTGCCTGCTAATGCATACTTACATGTCTCAAACTGAGCCTCCCCCCTTAGCAACCACTACTCACTGGCCATGTTGTCTTCTGCCTGCCATTGACTTTCATGTCAGAATAGTGATTTTAGTTAGAATGCTTATTTTAGGTTTATTTTATTGTTTTCCCCCAATCTCATTTGCGGGCCGCTGCCCTACACTTAAACAACCGAGATCGGCTAAAAAAAATAAAAGTTAATTTTTTTAATTTTTACACTTTTTGCAATGCCATTGGCCTTATACTTGGCCCTTGGCATGCTTCCTGACTGATATGCAGCCTTTATTGGGAGCTGTCACAGCTCCGTTTTGGATTTTGAAGAAGTGTACTCGGTTAATAACCGAGTACATTTCTGCAGATTGCACTAGTCCTGCAAGGCCGGTTTCAAGCTTCCTGGATTGCGCATTCACCTCATTTGCATGGATTTCACCTGCAAATGGGGTGATTTGCATACAGGGGCTTAGTCCGTGCAGGAGCACTCATGCATGCCCCTGCACACTGTTCCTGGATCGCACGGCAGACATATTACCTGCTAGAGTTCCTGCACTAATCCCGCATGCCGTGCAAGGCACGCAGAATCTGGAGGATATTTTTAAGTACAGACAAGACCTAGGAGAAATGATCTTAAACAAGGAAATATTATTCACACGTATAATTGTCATATGAATGTCACACAAAGAAACAATTTAAGCTATCATGAGGCGACAAATGCCTGAACCATCTCACTAAAGAAAGTACAGGATTCATGAATGCTCATTTTTGCTTCACTTGTGTGCATGATAAGCAACAATGAGCAGAGTGCTTGTGATTCCTGTTACGCAATGTGGTCAGTTTGAAAACAAGGGCAAACAGAGCTATATGCTATTGATCATATAATGAGCCATGCTGCATGCTAATGAAGAATACAGTGCTGCAACATGTGAGGGAGCCTACATGGTGATTGCATACTCAAGAGAAAGAGTTAACACTATGCAAAATTTCTATGCCATAACCCATTTCCGTTAGGTACTAGGGGCCTGAGACTGCACACACATTGAAATAATGGCCATGGCTGGTGAACTGGGAAGGAGGTACATGAACCACAAAAGATATAACTCCATCATCTCCATGTGGTCTGTAATGCACCAGGTATCATCTACAATGTGTGTGAAGGTCACCAAGGCAGATTCCACTAGTACCACACCTGTGAATTCGACCAAAGGTTTACAAAGGGTGACTTCCCATGTAGACATTAATTGAGGGGTGTTGGATATGCCCTAAAACTTTGGCTGATGACCCCCAATGAGAAATCCACACAATGCCATTGAGCAATGCCAATGCACAAACTGGAAACATTATAGAGTGACTGTTTGCTTAAGTCATATAACTTCTGCTTAGAAACATCTGGAGGTGCCCTGGAATATATCCTGCCACCTCTGCAAAATTACTGACTGCATGTGCCATATTACATTACATTGCACTTAGAAAACAGTTACAGCAGGGTGATCCAGTACAAGGACTGACGTTCTCAGCTACACAGGCATTAGCAGTTGACACAAATGAAGACCAAGCACCAGGGGATTACCATGCCTGACCAAGATGTGCACTATATGCTATGGCACTGGCTAAGGGGCAGTGAATTACACATTCACTCACCACATAAATAACATAAGACCTCCATAAATGTAGAATGTATCACTGATATATACAAATAAACAAACCATATTATGCTTACCCATGCATTAGTTGGATACTGTAAGCATTAGACATAGGCAGCCCAAGGCTATGACACTCTCATCAGCAGTACCAATGATGTGTGATCAAACTTTCTAAAACAAATACTGCAATACCTATACAGAATAAGCAGACAATAAAACTGATTATGCCTATACAGGGATATCACACCACATAAATGGAAATATCTGGCAAATGCAGGCAATAACAATGATGTATTCAAACAAAAATGACAGTGCTTACCCATGCATTGTATACCCACCCTGTGCATCAGACATAAGGAGGCCAAGTCAGACACCCTTCAAGAGGACAAGGAACTCTTGGCATCATTTGCACAGCTGGGTGAGCAAGATATCCTACACAACTACAAGTACAGCATTTAAGTATACCGAACACACAATTACAAATGATTACATATACACAAGAAAAACAGAATATTTATTTATTTAACATTTGTTTACCAGGAAAGTCCAACTTGGAACAAAGCCAATTTTCAGTGGAGGCCCAGGGAGAAATGCTCCAGACGCATGTCTTTGAAACATGAGAGGAAACTAGAGCACCCGAAGGGAACCCACATGAATGCAGGGAGGACATGCAGACTCTGCAGAGAAGGCACCCCAGACGAGAATCAAACTGGAGAGCCTCTTGCTGTGAGGCAACAATGCTAACACTGCACCACTAAACCATCCAATATTTGGCTGCCTATTTGGCTGCCTATTCGCTAGCAGGGCAATCTGTCTATCGGACATAAGTAGCCGAAGTCAGACACCTTTCCAGAGGGCAAGGCACTTTCAGCATCAGTGGAAGAGGTAGGTGATCCAACTTCTTCTTCTCCTTCTTTCAGATTTTTCCCGGTTAGGGGTCACCACAGCGGATCACCTGTCCGCTCATGATTGGCAGTGGAGTTTTACAGTGTCGAGTTGCCAGCCCAGCGCCCAACCTTCCACAGAAGGCACACACATGCACACACTTACACCTAGGGCCAATTTAGAGTGTCCAATCCACCTACTGCATGTCTTTGGGATGTGGGAGGAAACTGGAGCACCCAGAGGAAACCCACGCAACCACAGGGAGGACATGCAGACTCCGCACAGAAGGCACCCCAGCTGAGGATCGAACCGGAGAACCTCTTGCTGTGAGGTGGCAACGCTAACCGCTGCACCACCGTGGCCGCCCAGGTAGGTGATCCAACTAATTTACACAAATACTAGTACTACTATGACTGTAAGCAGACCTAAGACACATTCATAATGAATAGATATACACAGGAAAAACAGTCCCTGCCTCCCCATGCCATGGCTATCCACTCTGTGTATCAGACATAGGCAATGGTAAGTTACAGATAGTGCAAAGGGCAGTGCACAGTCATTATCATCTACACAGTGTGGGGGAGGTTACAGGAAGGAACATCGTTCAAAGGGGAAGTGAGTGGATATGAGACCAGTAGGAAACATTTAAGGACAGTGTGTCCAAATATGGGGTGTGTGCCCAGTGTTAGGTAGTCCATGGTGATATAAGTGTGTGTGTATGTGTGTGTGTGTGTGTGTGTGTGTGTGTGTGTGTGTGTGTGTGTGTGTGTGTGTGTGTGTGTGTGTGTGTGTGTGTGTGTGTGTGTGTGTGTGTGTGTGTGTGTGTGTGTGTGTGTGTGTGTGTGTGTGTGTGTGTGTGTGTGTGTGTGTGTGTGTGTGTTTGTGTATGTATGAGAGGAGTCTTGACCAGCATGGGATGTTGTGTGCATGTCTGCAGGACACAGCCACAACATGTGCCAGCACAGCAACCTGGCATACTGGACTGGTCTGAGCCGTGTATGGAAGAGAATCATGTTCATCGCTGGTGCCCTTGCTCAAAAGGCTGACTCTGCCAGGAGATGCACTGCTAGTTCCTTGACCTTGGCTGGAAGTCTGATTGCTACTTTAATGTGAACTGTGTCTACTGGACAAGCTGTCATCATGACCATGCCCAAGGTTATGACCACTTGTATGACCTTGCCTAGGTGTGGACACACCTACCACCACTGTAGCAGTGGAAGTGCTAGCAATGCAGGTGTGACATCTTATTTATTTATTTAACATTTATTTACCAGGAAAATCCAACTTGGAACAAAGCCATTTTCCGCTGAAGACGAGGGAGAAATACTCCAGACACGTCTTTGTAACATGGGAGGAAACCAGAGGACCTGGAGAAAGTCCACACAGATGCAGGGAGGACATGCCAACTCCACAAAGAAGGCACCCCAGCCGAGAATCAAACCATAGAACCTCTTGCTGTGAGGCGACAACGCAACATCTGCATCACTGCGCCATCCATCTTGCATGTTCATGGCCACATCAGCTGATATCTGATGAGGTACTAGCAGATCAGCCTTGTGGAATTTGCCCCTCCCCTGTAGGTGGTCCAGAATAGATACTGCATGGTCCAGTATGTTATTCACCCTGTCCAGTGAGTTACACATACACATGGTTCATGCATTCCCATGTCAGAATACACAACATACAATAGTGTTATGACTTTTTCCAAGGTCCTGGTGGAACCTGCCTGTGCTTCCATGATGGCCCTGATCATACATTGGATGGTAGCTACTGACACATCAAACCAAAGGGAGGGTCATAAGTATACCTTTCCTGAGCACCTCTGCTGAAACTCTTATGTGGTATCTCCTTCTCAGGATGGCTAGGGAGAGATTCCACCATGTCCACACCTGGGGATAACACAGTACCCTGATCAACTGTGCCCTCTTCCACCTTTGAAATTTCAGATGTTTCACTGTTATGGGTATGTATAGGAATAACGACTGGGTCCATACTGTGGGGAGAGGATGTGAGTGGCACACTAACTATGTCTGACCTATCCTGTGCAGCCCAGGACTTAGCCTATTTCATTGTAACTGTCATCATCAGAGAATAAGAACATCTCAACATCAAAAGGAGGTAGCTCAACAGTGCTTGTGCCAGATAATACACCAAATAAAAAATCACAGTAAAAATATCCATAATGCTTATGGCAAAGTATATCAACCACTCATGCAATTGCTATGATTTTAGTAACTACTAAAGATAACTAGGACATGTAAGTATGCCCATACCATGAGAAGGAGGCCATTGCACCTCAATGTCAATTGTACTTATACACAATAGGTGAGGGAGGTATTATAAGCATACATGGAACTATCAATTACAAAGATGGATTTAAGGATATTTAAATAACATACTTGGGAAACCACTAGGGGAGATGCTGTGGGGCTGCACCACCTCTGCCTCAGCATCCAACACTGTACTGTGAAACTCTGCTGAGCTGCCTGGATTCCTGAGTGATGACAGGAACTCCTCCATCGTGGTAAGTGATGGCTCGGTAGACCACCAGTAGGCCTCTGCTCCAGTGCCACAGGCACAACACAAGTTAACACAAGGTAGTGCTCACACTTTAAATAATATAGTGAAGTATAAAGGAGACATACCTGCACCCCTAAAGAACTAATAACAACAGTCTAAACAAAGATACAAGTTGTCCAGCATAACACTTAACATAAGCTGCTCCCTGTTTGAATAACAATATCACTGTAACGGCTTGAGGTACTCCCCCCAACCCCCAATACAAGAAAAAATGCATAAGACAAAAAGAAATAACAGATGCAAGAATGTCCACCTAAGTAGTACACACCATCGTAAGCTTATCAACAATGTGGTTAATAGTAATCCAATAAAGAAAATCGCCACCCGGAGTTAATGCTCTACCATGCAAAGCCAAAGTCAAACAAATAAACATACCGCATATGAGCAAAACGATGAAGAGGTAAAAATTGCAATAAGACAGTCCCATGCACAATACAAGTAGTAGTCCTTGATAGTAAAATGTTCAAGTGAACGTAGACCAACTGATGTAAAAAACAGGTTTATTGCAATAGAGGTAAGCGCTTTCGCTAAAAAGCTTCATCAGACCTTAATACATCTAATCTAACACATAATGAAGGTTTAAATACATAAAAATGCGGGAAGCACAAACAATGCTCTTAAAGCTATATTACAATAAACAGCTTAAAGTGAAAATAAAAATGGATTAAAAACAATAAGACTAAAATATAGTCCTACAAGTTACTTCAATAACTTATTTAAAAACATCTACAATATAGATCATTGTGCTCAGTAATAAACATATGCACATAGGATGTGAAAGGAATGTTTAAATCACTTATGATACTTTAATCTCCTCATTTTTAAAAAAGGTCTCAAAGGGACCTTGCCATTTAATCCTGGTGCTCTATCGGATCTAAATTTAATAATCCAATACGTCTCCCTTGCTTCGGTATATGTCTCAATGTCTCCCCCTCTATGAGTCCTGTAAACTTGTTCCAAAACCCTAAATTTAAAATGATGACTGATGCCAGCAGCAAGAACATGTTTAGCTAGGGCATTGCATACATTGCCCTTCCTAATATGGTATACATGTTCACGAATCCTGTCTCTAAGACAGCGATTCGTTTTGCCAACATAGTACGCTGAACATGCTGTGCAGGAAGCCATGTACACAACATCTTTAGACATGCAGTTACCACGGGCACTAAACATATGGCTACTCAGCCCTAGAGGATGTATAAATACAGGGTCCGTCAGAATATATGAACAAAAATGACAGTTATTACATGGTACTGTATGAAGCGGACCCAAGGTGTCATCTGATAAAACAGTTCTGGGATAACACAACAAATGTTTAAGGTTCTTTTTATTCCTATATACAAATCTCGGTTTATCACCTATAATGCTCTTAATCTTGGGGTCTACCTGCAAAATATGCCAATGTTTCATAAAAATATCTTTAATAGAGCCGACATCCTTAGTATAGTACATAGGAAAAATAACAGATGAATCGAGGTTACTAACATTCGTTCTAATATTATCCACCATGTGCTGCTCATGGGCCCCTTCAGAAAAATACGGCTTGGCTGAATCTTCCCTGTGGTCAAGAATCTCTACAGTGCCAGATGTAAGATCACTAGAACTATAACCCCTAGCTGTCAATCTGCTTCTTAGATCATCTAAGCCTGATCTAAAGGCAGAGTCTATTGGGGTATATCTAGAGACCCTCGTAGTTTGCCCACACACAATATTCTTGTACACATAACCCGGATGCATGCTGTGTCGATGCAATAACGTGTTCCTATGGCACGATTTGCGATACAATCTGGTATTAATCATCCCATTAGTCAACTTCTCTACATAAATGTCCAAAAAGGATATCCTCAAATCTGATCTATCAGCAGAGAACCTCAAAAAATTTGTGGATAAATTGACCTCTTGAATAAAAGCATCTAATTGTGTGGAGGTACCTGTCCATAAAAGGAACAGGTCATCCACAAAACGCCTATAGAAAGGGACATATCTAATATACCAAATATTCTGGAACAAGAATGTAGCTTCCCATTCAGCCATTACAAGGTTGGCGTAGCTATTGGCACATGAGGTGCCCATAGCCACGCCATCCCTCTGGAGAAAAAAGTGATCCTGAAAACAAAATACATTCGACTCTAAAACCATTCCAATCAACTGGACATTTTATGAACCTATTTCAGCAGATACAGTTATGGACATTACACACAGGATATCGAATATGCTCAAGGATTTAGTGGCTAGTGATATTATAGACCAGGTGTTGTTTGAGTTTTTGCAAGTTCCACATCCACTGGTACCTACGATTCAGGGCCTCCCTAAGATCCATAAAGACCTCACTTATCCACCAATGAGGCCAATAGTAGCTGGCAGAGGTTGATCGACAGAGCCCCTATCCATTTTTATTGAAAGTAAATTAAGACCATTTGTAGATGCTAATGGATTTATCCTTAGGGATACTAAACAGTTCCTTCTGGATCTATACCAGTATACTGCATCTGGTATATCCAGCCATGGATTTACTTTTGTAACGATGGATGTACAGTCTCTTTTTACAGTGATCCCTAACACAGTAGGCATAGACATGATTGGCTCATATCTTAGGAGGTCTGGGACTTTGTCAAATAGAGATATAGACCTGCTCTTGAGTTTCCTTGAAGTGGTTTTAGAGTCGAATGTATTTTGTTTTCAGGATCACTTTTTTCTCCAGAGGGATGGCGTGGCTATGGGCACCTCATGTGCCAATAGCTACGCCAACCTTGTAATGGCTGAATGGGAAGCTACATTCTTGTTCCAGAATATTTGGTATATTAGATATGTCCCTTTCTATAGGCGTTTTGTGGACGACCTGTTCCTTTTATGGACAGGTACCTCCACACAATTAAATGCTTTTATTCAAGAGGTTAATTTATCCATGAATTTTTTGAGGTTCTCTGCTGATAGATCAGATTTGAGGATATCCTTTTTGGACATTTATGTAGAGAAGTTGACTAATGGGATGATTAATACTGGATTGTATCGCAAATCGTGCCATAGGAACACATTATTGCATTGACACAGCATGCATCCGGGTTATGTGTACAAGAATATTGTGTGTGGGCAAACTACGAGGGTCTCTAGATATACCCCAATAATCTCTGCCTTTAGATCAGGCTTAGATGATCTAAGAAGCAGATTGACAGCTAGGGGTTATAGTTCTAGTGATCTTACATCTGGCACTGTAGAGGTTCTTGACCACAGGGAAGATTCAGCCAAGCCGTATTTTTCTGAAGGGGCCCATGAGCAGTACATGGTGGATAATATTAGAATGAATGTTAGTAACCTTGATTCATCTGTTATTTTTCCTATGTACTATACTAAGGATGTCGGCTCTATTAAAGATATTTTTATGAAACATTGGCATATTTTGCAGGTAGACCCCAAGATTAAGAGCATTATAGGTGATAAACCGAGATTTGTATATAGGAATAAAAAGAACCTTAAACATTTGTTGTGTTATCCCAGAACTGTTTTATCAGATGACACCTTGGGTCCGCTTCATACAGTACCATGTAATAACTGTCATTTTTGTTCATATATTCTGACGGACCCTGTATTTATACATCCTCTAGGGCTGAGTAGCCATATGTTTAGTGCCCGTGGTAACTGCATGTCTAAAGATGTTGTGTACATGGCTTCCTGCACAGCATGTTCAGCGTACTATGTTGGCAAAACAAATCGCTGTCTTAGAGACAGGATTCGTGAACATGTATACCATATTAGGAAGGGCAATGTATGCAATGCCCTAGCTAAACATGTTCTTGCTGCTGGCATCAGTCATCATTTTAAATTTAGGGTTTTGGAACAAGTTTATAGGACTCATAGAGGGGGAGACATTGAGACATATACCGAAGCAAGGGAGACGTATTGGATTATTAAATTTAGATCCGATAGAGCACCAGGATTAAATGGCAAGGTCCCTTTGAGACCTTTTTTAAAAATGAGGAGATTAAAGTATCATAAGTGATTTAAACATTCCTTTCACATCCTATGTGCATATGTTTATTACTGAGCACAATGATCTATATTGTAGATGTTTTTAAATAAGTTATTGAAGTAACTTGTAGGACTATATTTTAGTCTTATTGTTTTTAATCCATTTTTATTTTCACTTTAAGCTGTTTATTGTAATATAGCTTTAAGAGCATTGTTTGTGCTTCCCGCGTTTTTATGTATTTAAACCTTCATTATGTGTTAGATTAGATGTATTAAGGTTTGATGAAGCTTTTTAGCAAAAGCGCTTACCTCTATTGCAATAAACCTGTTTTTTACATCTGTTGGTCTACGTTCACTTGAACATTTTACTATCAAGGACTACTACTTGTATTGTGCATGGGACTGTCTTATTGCAATTTTTACCTCTTCATTGTTTTGCTCATATGCGGTACGTTTAAATGTGGTTAATAGAATTGAACCTATAACTCACAGTAACAGCAATATTAGACAGTTGCTCAGTTGCCCACTATTGTAGTGGCATTGTGAAGTGCATCTGTTCAGAAAATAAATGTGCCAAATGTTTGCCTGTTACACAACTACAAAATCTGTACACATGAGAGTGTGTTGCTCTGAACCCATCAACATATCAACATAGCCTAAGTGAGTAGTTTTGTGGAAGAAGACATAGCTTGCCATATCTTGTGACAGTTTATCCTCTCAAGTAATGGAAGAAAAATGTGGAAAAAAAGGTAGTTTCAGAGGGAGGTGAGGAAGAAGGAAATCAATCTTCTACAGTGAAATAGAAGATCCATAGCCTATGCCACTCTTATAAGGTGTAGAAAAACTCCTGGGGAAATTGAACATATTATTTAACTCTCAACTCATTATACTTTTTGAATCACTCAGTATGCAAAATGAGCAAAGGTGAGCATCGTGTGGGTTTCTACACAATGTTGTGTGCATGCCTGAGCAGCAAAGGAGCATGGATTAAGACTTTGGCAGCTAATGACTTTTAAATGTGCCTCATTAGCAGTATTGCCCAGTTAATGGTGTTTTAAGGATCAAACCTTATCAAAATCACACTTTGAAAGGGTGTGTCAGGCAGATAAATCTTACAAATATATTTAAGCTACACTCACAGTGAAATATGAATGAACCTTGACCCATATGCTGGCCATGTTATCTCAAATTTATGTGAAGTGGCTGTGCACACTTCTCAGACATAGGGTGAAGATGTATAATAATGTGACTGATATCCCCCAGCATTGTGAATATGGATTAAGGTTAAGTATATATACACATTCAAAACAATGAATTTATATTCATGCAAGGCTTAAAGATATTGCATGAACAAAGTCATTATAGTTAACACTTCACAAAACTGACAGGAGTAAGTTCTTCCTAGAGAAAATGTTGCTACAATATCTCCACATTCCTTTTCATCCCCGTATTTGCCCTGTCCCCTCAGTATCACAACTGCACTATGTAACAAAGAATTAAAACATCCAAAAACTCCAAGGAAAGGGTGCCACAGAACCAGGAACCAATAAAACCACAACAGGCACCCAAAGAGGCAGAAGGTAATAATAAAACACAAGCCTGTAGGTGTAAGCAACAGCAGGTTTAATCACATAAACGCCACACAATACAAAGTGTTTTCGTCCACCAGACTTCCTCAGATGTAAAAAAATCTTTTTACATCTGAGGAAGTCTGGTGGACGAAAAGAATTAAAACATCTGATAGCATAAGTGTAGTGCAGACTAACTGCCTGTTGCGTAGGTACAATGAGTTTAACTGGTACATGACTTTCTCCTCTTTATTTAACTGTATATGTGCTGCAACATGTTCATGATGTTTCTGTCCCAGTGCAGTGTCAGTGGTGCAGTGTTCAAATCCTGTGAAGGTGTTCTCTACCTCAAGTTGTGATAATGTGCACTCATTTTCATAGTGGAAAACCCCAAACTTCACAGAGCCCTAGAATGTATGTCATCCTCGTACGTTTCTCAACAGTTAGCATTGCTCATAGGTACCGGTCACCATTGCTCCTTAGAGAATCATAGTTCCCACTCTATGGCGAAAATTGATGAAAAATAATTACATGTACTCAAAGGCTTAGCCAAAAAATTGCGCAAACACAAATACCATTAGTGGACTCCTCTTAGCATAGTGGACATTAGTGAAGTTAGAAAACTACTTTCCCCTGTAATTGCCTTAACGGCTCCATATGTTATTGCCATTTGTACTCAATTCAATTACAGTGTGATAGGTGGTGTGTTTGAATCCACATAAGGGAGATTCTACCTCTAATCTGTTTTGTGGCCTCAGAATTGTGAAAATTTTTCATTATTAAATCATAATGTACCCTATGAATAAAAATGCATTCTACTAACATTGCTACCATACAGATTTGGATCATGGTGAAATGGGGCCCTTGTCAGGGTAAAGGACCAGGTTCCCACTCCCACAAACATCCCAGCGTCCCATTACTTGTCTGTCTCTCCCCAGCTACCATAAACAATGTTCAAACCGACCAGTGTGCATACTATACAGTGATTGCAAATATTTGGTTTTAATTCAAATCTTTTATTTCAAATTTTATAGCACACACGCTCATGGCCATTTACTAAACAAAATAATCTCACATTGAAAACATACTTAGCATGAGCTACAGTAAACTTCTCTGCTTTGAAACCCGCATTCATTGAAAATGTGTTGAACCCCACATTCACTGATAATGCATCTGGCCAGTGGTGGATTAAGCATACCTTGAACCCCAAGCTGTTTTTGAACCACGGGCCCCCTGCACACATTTTTACAACTGTGCATAAATGCATTTGTTCTTTGATGCACCTTTCTGATTGTATTGTATTAAATTGTATTAAATTATTAAATAATAATCCACAACTGTGCATGGGCATATCAAGATTTACCCATAGTTGGTGTGGTTTTATCATGAGGGCGAACACCGAGTGATTAAACAAAGCCAACCATGGCTAAATACTGATATACCCACAAACAAGAGTGAATTATTGCTATTAAGCAATTATATATATATAAAAGGAAATTGCTTACCTTTGTTAAATTTAATGTAACTGTATAAGAGCACTTCAGTCTTCTTCTGTGTTGCCTACCCCATACTGATGTACTATACTTGAGTATGGGACATAAGTTCCCATGCATGCACAGTATACCAGCAGAGGAGAAGTGATGGAGAAAATAGAATTTCCATTGCATTTTTTTTTAATTATTAAGAAATAGAGCTTTACGAGGGACAGCACAAACATTAAGGAAAATGAGGTAGATTTCTGTTTGATTCTAGAATGTACCTTGTTTTTCTTATATTTTGCTCTGTCCCTCAGTAAATACTAATAGAATGTCTGGCTGTTTAATGGTACTTCAGCGGATGGACTTTTTCTATTGGTATTTGCTTGATTTACAAAGGGCATGCTGGTTGACATGTCAAATCAGTGTCCTCTTTTTTGATTAGTAATGGGCATTTATGGTATAATATTGCTTGTTTAATACAGCAACATTTGTTAGAATGTTTTAAATTTGTGGTTTTCAAAATTTTTTCCAGTAAGCAGTGAAACTAAATGTATGAACCAATAATGACAAAACTACCAGTTTCAGAACATTTCAACTATAAAAGGCCACGCAGACTGCTATCATTATAATCCACCTAGTGTTTGTTTGTGTCTTTCGGCTTTTCCCGGTTAGGGGTCACCACAGCAGAACTCCGGTCCGCTAATGATTGGTAGTTGATTTTTATGTGCCGAGTTACCAGCCCTGATGCATAACCTTCAATGAAGGTATGCCCATTCACACATGTCTCCACGCAGAAGACGCTTTAGCTGTGAATTGAACCAGACAGTGTCTTACTGTGAGGCGACAACGCTACCGCAGCACCACCACCGTGGATTATAATCCACCTATATCGATCAATATTCACAATCTCTGCAGAAGTAAAAGTCATCTTATGAATTCTACATTAAAGAGAGCTATTACTAATGCAGAGATTGTTGCTGGAAAACAACCTTGCATTTCACTGTTTCAGCTACAAATCCAATGTCTCATGCCCTTTCAAAATAAATTACTATGTTACATTAAAAAATGGTGTGCTGGTAATATTGCCATAACATTTCATGAGCTAGACCAGCGATAACAGGTTTATAGTTACTAGGCATGCAGTTCTAGAGATCATTAAGGAGCCTAGCTGAAATTCCCAGTTGTTCTAAACATTATCTGATTAAGTTAAGTGATTTACTGAATATCACACAGTAGGTAAACAAAGGTGGAAAGATTCATACCTTGCACTCTTGCCGTAGGAAGCAGCTTATTAGCAAGTTGGAGTTTTTGTTCTCTGCTTCAACTACTTGTGTAACAATTTTTAACTAAATGCTGAAATCTTTTACATTTCAACCTTGTAGAGAAGACTGTATAATAGTAATATACAATAATGACTACATAATGAATGCTGAAGCTCAGACTGTCCAAGTAATTCAGACTATATAGCTTGACAAAGGTCAATTCTTCTGCAGTTGCTGAGGCTGTAAAGAAAGTACTGTAAAATGTATTGCTAAAATGCAAGATGTTTAGAGTACTAAAATGCAACCAACATATTAGACTCTTCTTTCGGCTTTTTACCGGTTAGGGGGTCGCCACAGCGGATCACTTGTCCACTCATGATGTTAGACTATATTACACAATCCAGGCCTACTAATGAATGAATTCACTTTTAATGCAATGGATAAGGCAAAACAACTAAAGACAAAACAAATGTTGAAGCATCTTTTTTTCAACATCCTACAAGGCATACAAAAATTTGAAATATTACTGCATGCAGCATACTACTTTTAGGGCAGAGGGGCTTACATGCCTGAATTATACCTAAATCTCATTTTCGACCTCCCTATTTTTACTCAGTTGTCAAGAATAACTATCCCGACTGACATTACTCAGTACAGGTTTGACCTATTTGAAAGGCTAATAATGCCCTGTTGCTGCAATATATACCTTCACAGTCAACAGCACTAGATAGTGGACAAATGGAGCCCTATGGTAATAAAACAGGCCCCGACAGCCATACCAATATCCCACTACCTAGCTGTCTCTCCCAAGTTGCCATAAACACTGTTTAAACCTGTTAATATATATATATATATATATATATATATATATATATATATATATATATATATATATATATATACTATGTTTCTTTACTTTTGCAATTATCACCAAGATTTTGGTTTCATTTAAATTTTATTTCAATTTTCTACAGAAAAAAAAGACTGAACGCTATGTCATAAGCAAAACAAAACACTAACATTGAAAACAGATTTAGCATGAGAAATGGTAAACTTATTTTCCCTTGATAACCACATTTAGTAAAAATGCATCTGGCAACCCATTAAACTACAAGAGACATGCTAGGATTCATACTTAAGGTGAATATTGTGAAGAACTAATTAGCAGCTATGTGAAAGATGCAGGAATTCACAATCCAAATGTGCAATGCATTTACTAACAGCATTGGACAACCAAACGGACATAAGTATCCACTTTTCAGGAGCAGCCCAGGAGTACACTCTGGTGAAGAAATTTGTTGAGAGTCACACAGAAGACAAAGGATGAGGGACTCAAACCCTGTACTACTAGAAGCAGTTCTTTAACAGTTCAAAGCCTTAGTCATTTGCGCTAAGTGCTAGACTAATAGTTGTATCCTAAACACAGTGCATTTCTTACCTGTGTGCCTATAAAGACAGGCTAAATTAAAATGTATACATAGTTAAAATACTAATTTTAAACTCAAGACTTCATGCTGTCCAGTTTATTTACAGTTAAATAATAAAAACATTGTCAACAAAACAAGAAAGCCAGAATTTGTGGCTCATATGATGATGTTCTTATTTACTACAATAAATTTCCTTCTTTTATACCATACTTACTTTGTTTCATAGGTAGTTACTAGGCTTGAAGTCCTGGGGATTATTGCAGAGCCTAGCCCAAATTTCCATTTGCCGCAAAGTATTGTTTGGTTAAGCAACGTGCTCAAGAACAGGATGTTAATATGGAGCAAGTAATGTCTGGTGGAATGACTTGCACAAGAACAGGGCATAAATCTTCTTTCAGCTTTTCCCAGTTAGGGGTCCCCACAGCAGATCACCTGTCTGCTCATGATTGGCAGTGGAGTTTTACAGTGTCGAGTTGCCAGCCTGGCAACCAACCTTCCACAGAAGGCACACACGCATGCCTAGGGACAATTTATAGTGTCCAATCCACCTATAACATGTCTTTGGGATGTGGGAGGAAACTAGAGCACCCAGCGGAAACTGATGGGACCACAGGGAGGACATGCAGACTCAGCACAGAAGGCACCCCAGCTGAAGATTGAACCAGAGAATCTCTTGTTGTGAGGCGACAATGCTAACCACTGCACCACCATGGCCACCGTAAGAACAGGGCATAAATATGAGGCAAAATCAGATATGTTCTCCAAAACTGGAGACAGATAAAAGCAGACTTGTCTAAATCACTTAAAACATTGGCAGAGTAACAAGTTTTGCATCAACGTGTGTTTTATTTTTTATTTTATTTTTCATTTACCCTTTGTTAACCAGCTTAGGGGAAAAAGAAATAAAAAAATGGAGACCTATCACATTAAATAACAAAGGTTATACTTTTTTTATGAGAATGGAAAAATTGATGAGGGATATTATAGAACAAGTATATATGGAATACAAGGAAAGGAATGAAAAAAACTGTTATTAGTTGTGACAGAAATAGCTATGTCAAGAATCTCAGTGGCAACACTCAGATCTGCTCTGTGTTACAGCACAATGATACTAAATATACAGAACAAACTGATATTGCCAACATCCTGGCAGATAGGTTCAGTGCTAACTTTACCCCCCCTCACCCCCTAAAGGGCCCATCTCTATACCGGAAGAATGCAAAGTTCCTGTAATCATGGCTGCACAGGTAAAAACCACACTCTCCAAAGCCAAGAACACAGCATCCATGGGACCTGAAAACATCCCAGGCTGCGTTCTACATGAACTACAGAATGAACTGGCATCCCACATAAGCACCATGTTCAATCATAGCCTCACCTCAGGATTTGTGCCCACTGAATAGTGCACAGTGATGGTTATCTCACTCCACAAAGGGGGAGCCACCACAGATCCTGGGAACTACCGCCCCATTAGCCTAATGAGCCTGGTCTGCAAGGCCATGGAACGTATCATCATGGAACTTCTAAACAAAGACATTGGTAATCTCCAAACCCTGTATCCCACCCAGTTTGGGTTTGTAAAAGGCAGATCATGTCTCCTAGACCTGATTGACTTCTTTGAAGCAGTCACCAAAGCCGTAGATGAGGGTATGGTGGTTCACACTGCCTATCTAGATCTTGCCAAGGCTTTTGACACCATCCCCCCACTCTGAAATTATAGATAAACTCACTAAACTAGGTATAAATCCCTATGTCACAAGATGAGTTGCCAACTGGCTCATTGACAGAACCTACACTGTGAAAATTGCAGACTCCAAATCCGACTTCAGACCAGTGACAAGTGGAGTACCACAGGGTTCAGTCCTGGGCCTTCTCCTGTTTGATATCTACTTTTCTGAAGTACAGGCTAACACAGAAGGTCTTTGGCTAACAAAGTTCAAAGATGACTGCAAACTAGGAGCAATAATTGAAACTCCTAAAAATGTGGACAAAAGGGCCTCACTGAGACAGATGCCTGGTATTAAAGCCATGGCCTCAAGCTCAGTGCCAAAAAGTGCATTGTCATCCCCTTTGGTAAAAACCCTGTACCCATGAGCTACCACATAGTTGGTAATCTACTTAACACCGAAAGTGTGATAAGAGACCTTGGGACACAGGTGAACAGTAGTCTCTCCTTTGATAATCACATCGCCACAGTAGTCAGGAAATCCTTCAACGTGGCACACCTCATCACAAAAGGTTTTTCATCCAGGAAAAAAGAGGTCATTGTTCCCCTCTACTCATCACTCATTAGACCTATTATAGAGTGCAACACCCCTTTTGGTATGTACCTCACAAGACATCTACAACAACTGGAAAGGCCGCAGAAATACCTCACAAAGGGGATTACTGGCCTCAAACAGATGCCCTACGCAGACTGTCTCAAAAAACTTCAGCTTTACTCCGTCACATATCGCCTACTCAGAGGTGATCTCTGCCTAACATTCAAAGCTATGTCAAACCCAGAGCTTTTGGACATGCTGCACTTAAAGACATCCCAATCCCTCTGAGCTACATGCTCTAGGGACCTAAACCTTGTCACCACAATAAACAGAACATACTTGGATAGATTCCTGTCCCAGAGACTTCCTATACTCTGGAGCAAACTACCTATCTATATCAAACAAAGCTCCTCATTAGCACTCTTCAAGAAAAATCTTGATGATTGGATGGGAATTAGGAAATTCACCCCAGGGATCACCTCTGTGTCTCTGCTCAACAGGGGCACAGGAAAATAATTTTCGTGGGTGGCGTAAGCCAGGGTACCTTTTTGACTAGGCTTGTATAGGCTTTTGGGCCAATAGCCTAGTACCTACCTATTAACCTATGAACCTATGATATAAGTAAAAGGGAGAATGTGAAACTTATGGTAGATGCGATTAGCAAGGCATTTAATAC
This sequence comes from Protopterus annectens, assembly GCF_019279795.1. Classification (NCBI taxonomy): domain Eukaryota; kingdom Metazoa; phylum Chordata; order Ceratodontiformes; family Protopteridae; genus Protopterus; species Protopterus annectens. Next base: position 162,227,009 of record NC_056740.1, on the reverse strand, counting down.
AGTAGGAAATTATGCTTTGTGGGATATCGTGGAGAAGTATGGAGTAGGTAACTGACTTAGGGGAATGTGTATGTCAGCATATCAAAATAATAGAGACAGTGTGTTAGTGATTGGATGACTGCATAAAGAAATACTCAAGAAGTGTGGTATAAGACAAGGATGTCCAACGAGTGGAGTATTCTTCACATTAATAATGGATTTGATAATGAGGGAAGTATGTAATAGAATGAAAGATGCTAGATATGTGATGTAAAAGGGGGTAGTGATTCTAATAGTTTTGACATAAGCAGATGATATAGTGGTAGTTGCTCAGAACAAATTATGGGTGAGGGAATTTTTGGTTTGTCTGAGTGAATGTTTAAAGGAAATGAGAAAGACCTTGAATAAAAATAAAAGTAAGGACTTTGGTAATGTGGTGAAAATTGGAAGTGTATATTTTTCAATGAATTAAGTGTCTTTGCTACAAAAAGGGAGGGGGGTTATGTAGTTATCATGCAATGGGTGGGTTGATAAAAGAAATGAAAGAAATATGGAGAACATATAGATTAGAATTAAGGAAAAAAGAGTTATCTGGTGAATTCCGCATTAATAGGAATATAACATATATGTCAAATGTTTATAAGATCCCAGAAAAATATGAAAAGGAAATTATGCAGCTGGTTATTTTCTTTCAGAAGAGCTTCAAGATTAAACCCAATGCATATGAGTGAAGATGCAGGGGGATTGGTGTTACTAAAACCAGTTAGTCATGCTGCTTCTTTAAACTTAAAAGGGGTAAAAGAAGAGAATGAAAAATGAATAGCGAGAACATTTAAATATAAGTAGAAAATGTTCTGGGAGATGATGGGAATAAGAAAAATAATATGTAAATGAAGAAATTAAAAACTTTTAAGAAAAAAATACTAATATGCAAAATAAAAACTTGATGATATAGACAAAGGTAGAAGGGTGCGGTATAATAATGTGATGCAACAATATTATTATGTAAATCATTTAAAATTTTACTAGAGGAAATAATTAAAACCATTAAAGTAAGTAAAAGATGGTATACCAAGATCAGTGGTGTAGCTAGAATGGGGAGAACAGGGCAATTGCCTCAGGCACTGTCTTGTCTGGGGTGCAATTTGTGCACCCAATGTCAAAAAGAAAAAGGAAAAAAAATTAATATTTATATTTATTGAGGTATTGAATTTGTTAGAAATGATTTGCTAAAGTTTAGTACTTAATATGATTTGCCTTTTATTAGAGATAATTCTGGATTTTTTTAAAAGTTTGATAACAACTATTATTGGGAAAAAAGGTGTCACCATGGAAGCAAGGGTGGCACCAGCTTTTGCAAACTTAGTGATGTCATGGCAGGAAGAAGAATTTTGTAGATATATAAATGAGGGTTTCAGCATTATTATTAAACATATGGATAGAATAATTTGGGCTAACATGATTCATGTACTAGTTTTTTAAGTAGGATAAAAAACATTAGAAAACTGTTGAAAAGAATTTTTGAGCACTTATAAGCAAGTAAAAACAAAGACTTAGTAGCACTTTAGTGAAACACAACAGTGTATGTACAGTTTTAAAAAATTGTTTTGGATTATGTATTATTAGAACCACTAAGGGGAGAAACAAATACATTACTTGAAACCAAGAAAGCCAAAGAGCAAGTGCTTCTAGCTTCAGATAAGCTTCCAGGGTTGAATGATTATATTAATATTAAATGTTTTCTTTCTGAAAATACAAAGAACTGGTAATTAAAAAAAAAACTAAAGGAATGACGTTTAAGTAGTAGATTTGCAAAATGAAGTTAGTTAAGTCTTATTTGTGGTATGATTTTATGTTTGTTTATTTTTTCATTAAAGAAGTGTTTATAACAAGAAGTGACATCATGTTATTACTACCATTATATTTTTACAGAAAGGTTTGTTTAACAATGAAGTTGTTCCGATGAAGTCTTTGTCATTAATTAAAGAAGATGAAAGGACTTAAATTTAAACTTGCGGTTTTTTTTGTTTGTTTTTTTTTTAGTTTTGAGTTGTACATCTATTTGCTTGCTGGAATGTCAAATTGGAGTTGTTTTGATATATGTGTGTGTATATATATATATATATATATATATATATATAGTTTCACTTTATAATCTCGAAATACTAAAATATCGAATTTTAGTATTTTGAGACTATAAAGTTGAAAGTGCAGTTACTTGAAACTGCATAATATTGAATGCGGAAATGTTGAATCTGCCATTGTGTTGTCGTGTTCATGACATGCAGTGCGGTTTATGGATTTAGCTGGGGATTCAGGTAAGTGGTGTTCTTGTAAGGGTATAAGAAAAATGATAAATAGTAAAAAAATAGAATTCTGTATAAACGTGCCTGCAAATATGTATATTTTTTAAATATGTAAATACCCCTACTCTTTTTGATAGGTGCTGCAGGATATTTTACATCCACTTGAGCTACCTCCAACTCAAGCAGATGGGAATCAGTTTAACATTTCATCCAAAAGACAGCATGCTCAGGAGTTCAGCACCCCCTTGTAGATGCACTGCAATGTCAGCAATGAATATGCTTGGTGTAGGAAGAGAACTCACATTCTCCTGCAACAAAGGTGAATGTGCTACCTGCTGTACCACTGACTATAAAACACACAGCTATAAATCTCTAGGACTGACATTGGCTGACTGTAATCCTCAACAATTTACAAAATAAATAAATAAATAAATAAAATATTAAAGGAGGCCTGACAATTAGTGTAGAGGACTATGGCTCTCTCCCATCAATAGTTAAGGTTAAGGGTATGACTCTGAGCAAAGTCACTGAACTAGACATTGCCCCTTAACTGGGGAATTACATACACAAAACAAAACCAAGAACCAGCACAACAGTGAACCTTCACTGCAACCATAAGAAAGTCCAAACAAAAAATATTCCAGTAGAAGGAAACACTTGACCACAGAAGTATACATTCATGTTCAACGAGGTTTAATAACTCACAAAGCTTTCAAACGTATGTCTTTCCTCAATGTGTAAAAAGCAATATAAGTATACTCCCCTCTTTATATACAATAAATATAAATCACATGACACTGCTTTAAACACCATACAATTCCCTTAAAAGGTATACACCATTTTAAACACATACAATATAAAATACTTACAAAATATGAAAAAATAAATTTCATATTATTATTTATTTATTTATTTTATATTTGTTTACCAGGAAAGTCTGACTGGACACATGTCCATTTTCAGCAGAGGCCTGGAGTTATTTACCTAACAGTAATATATGTAACATTTATACAGCATAGATATTAATACATGATAATACATTTGTACAAGAAAACTGTCCCTCAGATTTACTATTCTTCCGTGCAGGACTAGCTTAATTCTGCACAAAAGCGGCCGTTTAGGAGCAGGACAGCCATGCATATTAATGAAGGTGTGCTGCCTGAGCTCCTAATTTTACACGGAGTGTGTAAAAGTGCAGGGGGTGTGTCTGAGGGCAGAGCTTTCAGAATATACATGCCCCTGCAATGAAGAACAGCAGAAAGTCCTAAAAGAATGAGCAAGACCGCTCATAGGTGTACACATACCCCCAGAAAACATCCCCCCACATGTACAAGAGCAATAGTTAACACAAAAAATATAAAGATACTTTATTTTTTTATGAAACAGATTAAATTTAACCGTAGGTGCGCGGGTTTGCCCATTGCTTAGCTGCAGTTAATGCAGCTTAAATCGCAGAAGATGATAAAAAGCAAGATATATACAAATGAAGCAGTTTAGCAATAGTGTAGTGGGCAGAGCATTCACTTTCCAAGCAATCATTCCTGGTTCGAGTCCCACTGCAGCACTTTCCAATTTTCATGTCAAATCACTTTATGACCAATATTTTTAGTTGCATAACCTACTAAATAACATATATTTGTGAACTGGAGTACTGCATTAGATGCAGATGTGAGGTGTCAGTGTCATAGCGTTGCAAAGTCCACAGATGATCACATGTGCTCCATACAGTATATGTACACAGGAATCAGGGATACAAATGGAAGGTAAAATGTGTAATGAATGATAACTCCATACAGCTTCTAAATCCCCCAGCTTCCCAAGAACCATTAGACATTACTGTCTAAATTAGTGCAGTGGTAAGTGGGAGTACGCACTAGTAAGCAAGTGTAAGCACTATTAAGCAGTAGTAAGTGGGATTAAGCATATGTAAGCACTAGTAAGCGAGTTTAAGCCCATTTGCATGGGGGTAAGCAATGCGCACACAGGTTAAGCAATATTGAAGCTAATTCTCTGTAAGCATAATATAACTGTATAGGAAATCCTGTATAAGAGTGTTGTAAGTCACTAAAGGTTGAAGAGAGCAATAGTCTACATTTGTCCCAGTTCACCTGCATGTGGTCAAGAGATGGCCACAGTCTGTGCAAAAGGAGATGGACAGGTATGTGCTTAACATCAACCTAGAATCTAGGAGTATGTGTAGAAACAGTTAGTTATTGTTAACAAACAATTCCTCCACAGGTATACCAGGTAAGAGGTGCACACTGCAGGTAAAACCAGTTCATGTATATAGTTGTCTACAGCCATATCACTGTCCAAATTTAGGCAATAGGGTAGTGTAGTAATACTTGTAATGTACAGATAACAGCACTGACTAGGAAGGTAATGTGAACTACAGGAATATACTAGTTGTTAATTTACATCTTTCTCCCCCCCACCATATCTGCAACAATAAACTAAATACCCAACTCAATTGGTAAGTGATGACTTCACTGTAATGTTGGGACATATATCCTATTGTTTGATAATTATTTAAATCTGTTTCTATGCATGTACATTGTTGAAATACTCCAACATTGGTGGCATGGTGCCATCAATTTACCTGCATGCTGTTGTAATTACCACTGTGGTCCCATATATGCATGTGCTCTGTTTGCTATGCCACTGTTTCATATCTGGTGTCTGGGTTAATGGGAATATCTATGCATGCTGTTATACCTAATCCTGGAATGTGTTGACTATTACTAACCCACATATGTTGATAAAACATAAACACCATAGCACGTATGGGAATGCGGGTCCCAGCAGACCCACCTTTCCCACCTCAGCTGGCTGTGGCACCGGGTACCAGCATGTCTGGGGCCCAACCCGGGACCTCCTCATCCATTGGTCCTGCACAACCTACAGATGGAACCGCCTCAGGGGATGGGGCTCTCCCACCCCTGGGAGTGGGCACAGACAGAAATCTGCCACCCATCACCAGGTCCGGGTCGTGGTGCGTAGTGAGCTCATTCAACAGTTTGGAGATTTGCTATGTCAGCTCGAGGGCAGTGTGTTGTGACTAGAGGGTCAGACTCGCTCTCCAACTCAGCCCCCAGCACAGCCACCATTGGGGCTGTGAAGGAGCAGTGGTGACTCCCCATGGGTGAGGACCTCAGTCCCACTGTTTCCACTAGGGGGCTCATGGGCTTTCAATTTCCCAACACCCCTCCCCATCAAGTTGTTTACCCCACACATGTGTCATATACTGCCCCTGTATGCATCTTGTTTGTCTTGTCTGTTAACCTACCCAACCTATTTCTCCAAATATACCTACTATCCCTCCCCAACATCCCACTCTCACCTGAAAAAAAGGGCAATATGCTCCCAAAAAAAAAAAAAAAATCTCGCCCCATACATAGATGTCCATTTCGCACACGTGTCTACTGGACACATGTAATCTGGTCTAATTGGCATCACAACATATTATTGTTGTCCTCACCCCTCTCTCAGGGGTTTGAGTGTCCAAATCTACCTCTAAATTCAGTGTATATGCACAGCTGTTGCTGTAGAAGAAATGGGCAACTATAGACCTTCCCTACACCCTTCCCGCACATTCCTAGCTATTTTCTCTACTGTCTTTCCCTATTTGTGCCCCTTTTTCACCACTTTCCTATCAACCCTTTTTTCTTTTCTTTTAAAGAAATTAGCACTGGGGTAAGCAGGAGTAAGCACTTTTAAGCAGTAGTGAGTGGGTTTAAGCTTGTTTGGGTGGGGGTAAGCAATGCCTACACAGGTTAAGCAATTGAGAAGCTAAATAAGTATAAGAAACTGTAACAGGAAGTTAGCAGTGCTCACCTCCATGCAAACTGTTGCTACTGTAGTAGGAGTTGTCTTAACAGACATGTCGTGTGTGAGAGGTCACATCTGCTTTTAACATGTGCGCCATTGGCTACTGACAGACATCCTAAGGACATCATAGCTAGCACAGTAATGACCCTGTGGACTACAGCAGAGATATGGCCAATAAATGTGGACAGTCTGACACACTCTAGTCAGTCTAGAGGTATACACAGAACCCCTTAGTGCAAGACATGTGGACCAAGCCTGACAGTGTGGATGTTAACAGCCATGTAGATAGGTATATCACGTAAATACTGGAATTCATATGCCCACATAGGTTATGCATTCACACACTCCTGTCTGTCCTGTCACATAATAACCGCTGGTGCAGAGATCACATGACCACATACTACCCAGTAGTTAGTGACATACATTTGTACAGCATCCCACTGTTTTGTCAGAAATACATAATAGTTATGGTGGCCTGGTAGCAGTACATCTGGCAAATATCTGGACATAACATCACACTGGGTAAGTACACTAAGCTGCTAGGCATGTAACAAAGCATTGTGCAAACTACAGGCAGACTGCCACAACACTGGCCTACATTTCTTATGGGGGAATGCACATGTACCTGCAGATATAGCAGTCCCTACAGGCATGTCACAGCACAGAGTTGCAGACACCTGTGTGAAAGTGCATACCCACAACCAATGTGAACACAGCCATAGACACATATGGCAAGCTAGCTTAATATTACAGTATATGGACTGTCTGATCAATACCATCCTCATATGTGCCACTCACACACCGGCCCTACATATACTGAGCTACTACACAGTGTGGTCTGATGACTGTTTGTGGTATGGGACATGTGTGTATTTGGCCCTACAAACATGTAAGCCGATAGGGTACCATACACTGGAGCAGCATGTAACATCAGATAGAACAGGACCAAGAACAATGACATCTACCACAGTCTGTACACAGGCCAAGGTATATATTTTCGCATTACACACACTGTTAACAATCACCATAAGTACACAAACCTCAGTACTGTACACACAAACAGAGAATGCCCAGGCTATGTCCTCATGTATAACCCCTACTATACATAGCATGTGTAGCAGTCTGATATCTCACTGGCTTGTTATCAGATATGATGTCAATAAATAATGGTGTACAGAATATATGCACCTCTTACTGCATGACATATGTACAAAGGTTGACAGAGTTGTGGCTGGAGGCACAAACACAGGGCCAATATTGACATGTTGCTGTGATAACTTCATACATTTATTGTTGTAACAGGTTTTGTTATGACATATGTCATATGAGGGATATGAAGTCAGTAACTCTCATGGCTGTCACCATGTACTGACTGCAATCCTCACACTATTCTTCTGCAGTTCACAGATAGGTGTTCTTTGAGTAACACAGGAAACAAAAGGCACCACACACTGCCCAGTCTGCAGATGACCCTACAGATGGGGGTTTCCTCAAAAACATAGCACTGTCATGACAGGTATTAAAACATGTAGAACAGCCATATCCACACACACCCTGTTAACCCGACATTACTCCAAATGCAGAATAGCAACATTTACATTCTGTAGTCATGTCAGGCACATCCCCTCCTGTGTGTTGGCCTGTTTCCACAGTGTATGTTGTTAGAGGTAAAGCCTAAATCCATCGTTGATGCTGTTTGCCAAACACCAGATCTAGGTCCTGCTCACAGTGAATGAAAAGGCCCAACACCAACATGATGTTCCTAGATATTGGAGTATGTTTCCATGCAATTGGCTATGGGAATGGTACCACAGCTGTTCCACATGCAATCAGCTAGAGGAGGGTTGCAATTCATGCAAAGGCCATCAACTGATCATGAGCATCACTTACAAAACACAAGCTGCTGCCTAAGCAAAGTAAGTGTAGTTTTCTACATCTACCAGAGAGTGAGTGAGAGAGATGGACAGAGACAAAGTAAGTTAGGGAGGGGGTGTGAGAGTAAAACCTATGCTTGCTTGTGTCACACACCTACCAGTATAGGGTTTCAAACCCCTGACTGACTATGTATTGCTATCATATATCTATGCAGTTATTGCATGCACCACCTATCTTACATGTTGAGGAACTATCCAAATGTATATGTGATGGTCAGTGACATCTGCAACAGGAATGGACAGCAGGTTGACCCTGAACCTACACTGATAGCATGATACAGATATTCCCTGGTGTCAGTGGCATCTGTCCATACAGGGCATGTGTTTAAGGCATGGTATGTCCTTTGTGGGTTACATTTGATGGCATCACAGGTGCTGCAGGCATCCAGTGGGGAACATAGTGAAGGCACACTGTCTGCATGTATGTGCCAACTGTACTGATGGACAGGGTGCCATGCCCTCTGTAGTCCAATGCAATCACACCATGGTTACTATCTGTGGGCAATATGCAGGGTACTAGCAACATAGCAGTTGTTGCCTAGGCAAGTGTGTTTGTGTATGAGACAGGGGTTGGGACTGTTCCCTGGGTAATACAAGGATTGCTAACTTTGTTCACCAGGCCTTGATGTCACATGTAGGCGTATGGATTGGCACCCCAGCCTCTCGGCTATTTCACATCTGTTATCCTTGTAAGGTGGACATTGTGATATATAATAGGGCCACCGTATAAGAAATTTGCAAAACCCACTCCACAATGAGTCCAGTTGTTACACACTCACAGCCACCTCCACACAGGATACAAATGACAAACACCCACACACAAACAAACACACACTTCCATGTCTGGGATTAGAACTCCTACCTAACTAGTTTATTACACTACAGCATTATGCAGTTGTAGGACACGCCATGGAGATTACAGGAGTACTCCCTCCCCAAAGGTGTATTTCACTGGGAATGACATCAGCATGCTTGCCAAAGAAGGTCAATTGAGGTTGCAATGACTGTGAATGGCAGTAAAAGCATTTCACCCTACACAGACAAAGAAACAAGTATCCACTCTTGCCATGTGTGGGAATAGAACCCCTACCAAAGTATTATATCACACTATGGCATTGCACTGTTATGGGATGCACCAGGGAGATTACTGGGCCACTCTTTTCCCAAAGGTGTATTTCAAAGTGAATGACATCAGCAGCCTTGCAAAAGTAGGGCATTTGAATTGTAGTGAGTGTGATTAGCCAAAAAAGCATTGCTTCCTACACACACACAGACACACACACAGTTGCCATGTCTGGTATTAGAACTCCTACCTATCTAGTTTATCACACTACAGCATTACACAGTTATAGGATGCACCATGCAGATTACTGGGCAACTCTTTTCCCAAAGGTGTATTTCAAAGTGAATGACATCAGCAGCCTTGCCAAAGTAGGACATTTGAATTGTAGTGAGTGTGACTATCCTAAAAAGCATTTCTCCCTACACAGACAGAGACACACACACACACAGTTGCCTTGAATGGGATTAGATCTCCTACCTAACCAGTTTATTACACTACAACATTACACAGTTATAGGACGTGCCATGGAGATTACTGGGCTACTCCTTTCCCAAAGGAGTATTTCAAAGTGAATGACATCAGCAGCCTTTCCAAAGTAGGGCATTTGAATTGTAGTGAGTGTGACTAGCCTAAAAAGTATTGCCCCATACACAGACAGAGATGCACACAGTTGCCATGTCTGGGGTTAGTAATCCTACCTAACTAGTTTATCACAATACAGCATTATGTAGTTATAGGATGCGCCAAGGAGATTACTGAGCTACTCCTTTCCCAAAGGTGTATTTCAAAGTGAATTACATTAGCAACCCTGCCAAAGTAGGGCATTTGAATTGTCGTGAGTGTGACTAGCCTAAAAAGCATTGCTCCCTACAGAGAGACACAAACACACAGTTGCCATGTCTGGGATTAGAACTCCTACCTAACTAGTTTATCACAGTACAGCATTACGCAATTATAGGATGTGCCACAGAGATTACTGGGCTACTCCTTTCCCAAAGGTGTATTTCAAAGTGAATGACATCAGCAGGCTTGTTATAGTAGGGCTATGGGGAGGGCAGTGTCTGCGCATGGGCCATAACCCATTCATCTAGAGGTAGACACACCACACTCAGGCACACGCAGGTTTATATTCCGCAGGTATGTGTATACAACTGCTAGATTACTACTGCCTTGTACAGTCATGTTGCACAGCTACCACTTGCACCACAGAGTATGTAATGCTGAGGGATACCAGTGGCTAATTTCTACAATGAGTGACATTTACATATCATGTGGTTGTAGCCATTTGGCTGTGTGCTGGGTGGGACAGGCCTCATGATGGAAGGCTCTTTGTCACTGTCACTTTCTTTCACACATCTATGTATGTGTACGTTTGGCATATTATAGTATGTTATCCTTGGATATATGTGTGTGCATTCCTATCCAATGTGTGTGCAAAGCATGACTGGTGCATAATGAGGATTGTATGCACCAACATCTGCAACTGTCAGATATGTATGGTCCACTGTTGTTGGCAGACATGGGCTTCATTTGTTTAAGTGTGTGAGCATGCCCAGTATATCTGTAGATCAGTTGGCAATATTGGGTCAAACTGTGCAAGGGATAGTGTGTACTGTAGGTGATTGTGTCTGTGCTGCTTCTACTACATGGTACTGGTGTTAGCAGAGATATTCAGATATGTGTACTGCTATACACTGTGATATTTATGTCTTCAAGTACTGTCAGGGGGACATTCTTTCTCACAGTGATGTCCTGGGGAACACAGGGTGAATGCAGCTGTGTCCAGTATTGTGATCAAATGCCTACATATTCATGAAAAATTATGCCATTCTAGAAGGGGAGCTGCAGACACTTGCTGCTGGGTCTTTGTATCCAGTTCAGCACCTTGGTACAGTGCTGGCAGAGGATCCCATACTTGTACATCCATCGACATGACAGTATGGCCTTATCCTGCTATGGCAATACCTCACAGCTGTACAGATTCACACAGGTTACCCAGATGCAGGGGTCATAAGTCAGGACATTACCCCTATTATGGTGTATGGGCAGGTTTGCAGCCACCCATTTTTGTGTTTGCAGCCAGGGGTAGTATGTGCACATGGCTGTGTGTTGGATATTGCACATTCCATGCTGCCCATGCTCCCACCCCATCTATTATTCTATCGTCTTCCATACATTATGCATACATTCTCTGATACTTTCCCTATAGTTAACACCTCATCACAGCTGTGTTTTGGTGGCCTTATCCTGCTATGGCAATACATCACAGCTGTACAGATTCACACAGGTTACACAGAGGCAGGGGTCATAAGTCAGGACATTACCCCTATTGTGGTATTTGGGCAGGTTTGTAGCCACCTATTTTTGTGTTTGCAGCCAGGGGTAGTATGTGCACATGGCTGTGTGTTGGACATTGCACATTCCATGCTGCCCATGCTCCCACCCCCCTCTTTTATTCTATCCTCTTCCATACGTTATGCATACATTCTCTGATACTTTCCCTATAGTTATCACCTCATCACAGCTGTGTTTTGGTGTTGGTCCACAGTTCATGCAGTGGGACATGGTGGGCATTTTACTGTGGTTTGTCCACATGGCCTTGCATATGGCTTATGTGAAGTGTGTTATTTTGTTATTTGGGTGTCCATGACATAACATACATTGGCAGTATGGGTGAGCCACGGGCCTTTCACAGAGGCCTGTAGGCCATTTGGTGGTGATGCAGGCCAGCTGTAGCAGGCCGTTGCATTCTGTCAGTCCTACAGTCCCAGACTGCCATACAGTATATTCCCCTGAGGTGACAGGGAAGGTGTGCTAGATGTTCATGCCAATACTTTCTATAAGTATTTATCAGGTGGTGTGGATGCTGGCAGGGTGGTACTTACAGCTAGGGACACACCTGCATGGGAAACCTGCACTGCATGCTGCATTCTTTCGTTATTGCCCTACATAGGTGGGGGTCATATTGTACCCATTCCCAACAGCAGGGATACGACCAGAGAGGTACCTGTGGGTGGTGTTTGGGTGAGCTGGGTGCATGTGTGCTGTGGACACTACTTGCATCTGACTCACAGATATGCATGGGGCATTCCAGTTATGCTGGCTTGTGCAGGGACATCAGCCATTTCCCAATATATCAGTCCTATCACCTTTGTGATCTGCAAGTGTTAGGCCAGATGACATCAGTATTCTCTACTACAAGCCCAGATAATGTGATGCATACCTGTATGTACAATTCCAAGGGTGTGTCCATTTCACAGTTACACATTATATACTGTATATCTGGGGTACTTTTCTCTGTGTACTGCTTGTATATGTAGCCCAACAGTCATGCCATGTCCATCTTTCAGATGGTGACACATATTACCACCATACATTTATAATGGCTTACTGCTAGCATGTGTTATACTGGGGGGAATTGACTTTAGCACTGCAGTTGTGAGGACTTGGCCCTGTCATCAGCAGTAGTGGGCAATGGCCACCAGATCAAACCTCAACATGCATACATACTGACCGCTCTCACACAATATGAAACACACACCAATCTAACACACACATACCTACATATTGTACAAATGCTAAAATCTATCCTGCTACCTTGGCCACCTCTGGTCATCTGTGCTCCACTGGCATTATACCTACACATACATGTTACTACATGTCTACATCGGTTTGGGGGGGGCACACCTGACTGTTACTACATTTCTACATAGGATTTGAGGGGCACACCTGACAGTTACAACTTGTGTACATCGGATTAGGGGGGCACACCAGACTGTTACTACATTTCTAAATAGGATTGGGGGCTCACCTGACTGTTACTACATTTCTACATAGGCTTGGGGGGACACACCTGACTGTTTCTACATTTCTGTACACAGGATTGGGGGAGGGGGCACACCTAACTGTTTCTACATTTCTACATAGGATTGGGGGGGCACACCTCACTGTTTCTACATTTCTACATAGGACTGGGGGGGGGCACACCTGACTGTTACTACATGTCTACATAGGATTGGGGGGCACAGCTGACTGTTTCTACATTTCTACACCAGATTGGGGGGGGGGGGACACCTGACTGTTTCTACATTTCTACACAGGACTGGGGAGGCACACCTGACTGTTTCTACATTTCTACATAGGATTGGGGGGCACACCTTACTGTTTCTATATGTCTACACAGGATTGGGGGGGGGCGCACCTGACTGTTTCTACATTTCTACATGGAATTGGGGGGGGGTCACACCTGACACTTGTACATATTTGCTATGACTGCACTGGTATGTTAGGTATTCCATTTCATTCTGTATTCTAACCTATCATGCTGACTAGAGGCATATCAGTGTACTACAGGTCTTAGGATTAATTGACCTACATATTAGTTTCTTTCTTCCTACCCTTCAGAACTAACATCCCACTGCCTGACCTGATGTAGTCTGTCTGTGTAGGCCTGGGGAGATGTTACCTACAGGCATCATTCAGAGGCATTAGCACAGCTTTTGTTTGCATTTGTCTACACCTGTACTGCTGGCTGAGACTGTTTTTAGGTATGTGAACCTCCCTGACTGGCATGTGTGTGTCATATGGACACACGTGGCCCAGCACATTGCCTGCAGTGGGTTTTGTCACCATGTGTAGTACTGGCTACAATGGTGACACCAGTATTTGTTACAGATCTCATGCTGCCACTATAGGTGTCTACCATCTGCTGGCATCCCATTCAGCCACCCGATTCCCTTGCATGCTCACATCCATACCATAGATACAAGTAACAACACATACTACTCCATACGGTAATTGGTAAGGAGAGTGACTTACCTTGTGGGTGTGCCAGTATTGAGGATGGCACTGGAGGGCTGCCTATGTTGGCTGCATGTAGTACACTCCCTATACATGGTTGAGCACAGGTAGTGTCATGTTTGGCATCCCTTTTACAGTATGTGCAAGTCAGAGAGAGGTGTCATTCCCTGGGTCCCTACTGTGTCAGTATATGTGCTATGCCTTGCCTCTTTGCCAAGGTCAGGGCATACTGGGCACACCTCCATCTGCCTACTGGGGCAGACTCAGGTTGTTCCTCCTTCAAGTCACTCTGCACCTGTGCAGGCCTTGGCATTGGTGGGGGGGGGGGCTGTGTGGCCCTGACCCATGCTGTTCCTGCTGCAGCAGTTTCTGCAGGATCATAATGTGTAGCATGGCACATACAATGACAATTTGAGTACATGTAGCTGGTGAGTACTGCAAGGGTCCACTGGATGTGTCCAGGCACCGGAACCATGACTTGAGCATCCCAAACACATGCTTTATTATAATTCTGGTCTATGCGTGTGCCACATTATGGAGTTATTGTTCATGTGTGTGTGTGCATTTCTGATGGGTGTCATCAGCCATGGCTCGAGTGCATAACCAGCATCCTCCACTAGGTGACCGTAAGGGATTTCCCAATTGAAAAATCTCTGGTACAGCTATGTCAGATGCCAGATGTGGGAATCATGATAGCTTCCAGGGCAGCCAGCACACACATTCATTATAATGCCCTAGGCATAGCACACAACCTGGCAGTTGATGGAGGAGAAGACCTTGTGGTTGATTTAGACCCTACCCTGATCACCGGGTGGTGCTTTGATGCATATGTGCGTGCAGTCTATAGCACCCACTACCTCAGGGTATTCTGCTATTTGGTAGAAGAGACGCATATTGCTGGCCAACACCTCACGTGTGTTGAAGAAATATACATGCTCACTGGCATGTGCTGACATGGCATCCAGGAATTGGTGGAATACCCTGGATGCTGATGCCTGTGAGATCCCCATGATCTCCCCAGTTGGGCTTTGGGAGGTACCTGTGGCTAGTATTCCTCGGCCTACACATACCTTGGTATCCACTGGGATGGGTTCCCCTCTGTTAGTTCTGTGTGTCAGGCATGGCCGGCACAGCTCAACAATTTGCTGTAGGAGGTCCCTGTCCACCCTATAGCACTCCACTATCTCCAGCTCTTGTAGCCCCTGGTAGGTTGCCCTGGGTCTGTACACCCTTCTTCCTCTCCTCACTGTGGGTTGGTCAACAGCATTCTCATCCTCACCACCCTCAACATCTTCCACATGTTTATGTCTGATAGCTGCTGCAGCTCCTATCATTGTGTTGTTTTTGTTTGTTAAAAATTCCCCACTTGTGTATACTGGTGGTGTAGAGTATGTTGGAAAAACCAGAGGGAAAGTTGTTTGCATAGTTTATAGTAGCGTTCTGGGCTGGGCTGGTCTGCTGCCTGTGTAATTGGCTGATTCTGATATATTTCACCTGCCAGCTATGTTAGTTCTCCTAGATTACCTTCCTACTGCTGTTTTCTCTTCCCATAGCCTTCCAGTTTAAGCCCAGAGGCATGCCGCACAAACACAGTGCTCAAATATGCACAGAGCTGCTATTTCCTGGTTTACTTTTTTTCCGTTTAAAACCCGGTGCGTGGCACATACACCCGCTTAGGCAATGTAAAGAGTGCTATGGAGCCTCAGACACACCCCCTTGTTTAGCTCTGCTAAGCTAAGGGCAAACCCAAGCCACAGGGCTCCAATCCACTTACTGTATGCTTGACACCCCACTATGATCTCAGCTAACTCCTAAGCTTGCACCAAGCTATTTCTGCTCTTACACTGTTGGGTGCTGACTAGCATGCAGGGGAAATATCGGATTCAGTATCATTCCCCTCATTTGCATAGGACTGCCTGCTGATGCATAGTTGCAAGTCCACACTGAGCCTCCCCTCTTAGCAACCACTATTCACTGGCCATGTTGTCTTCTGCCTGCCATCGAGTATAATGGCAACATAGTGATTTTGGTTAAAATTATTATTTTAGGGTTTTTATTTTATTTTTCGTCCAATCCTGCTTGCGCACTGCTGCCCTACGCTTAAACAGCCGGGATCAGCTAAAAAAATATATAAGTTGATTTTTTTATTTTTGCAACTGTTTGCCATGCCAGTGGCCATATATTTGGCCATTGGCATGCTTTCTACATGATATCCACCCTTTATTTGGAGCTGTCATGGCTCCGTTTTGTAGTTTGCAGAAATGTACTCGGTTACTGGCTGAGTACATTTCTGCAGATTACACTAGTCCTGCAGAGACAGCTTCCTGGATTGCAAATTCACTTCATTTGAATGGATTTCACCTGCAAATGGGGTAATTTACATACAGGGGCTGAGTCTTTGCAGGACTAGTGCAGGAGCGCTCGTGCACATCCCTACAGCTTATTCCTGGGTCGCACGGCAGACATATTGCTTGTTGGAGCTCCTGCACTAGTCCTGCACACCGTGCAGGGCTTGCTGAATCCAGGGGTGTGATTACTTACATGAATAAATGTAAATAATATGTCATTTCACACCATAAACAGTAAAGAAAACACACAGCAGAGTATACACTATAGTAGTGGAGTAATCTATAATTAGATAGTATTCATACAATAGCTTATTTACAATGCCCCCCATTGTAAATAAGTTATTGTATGAATACTATCTAATCCCCCATTAGATATAATTAGGTAGTAGTAGTTGTAGAATGTAATAGATGGTTAACAGTGGTAAGCTGAGAGATCTAGTAGGTGAGAGTACGGTTATGGGCAGTAGTACCTTTAAGAGGGTGCTGGTTTTAGTCTAGTCTTTAGTTAAAAAAAAAAATATATATATATATATATATATATATATATATATATATATATATATACACATATATACTGGTTTAAGACTTATATTTGCATTAATTCCAGGTTTAGTGTCTGCCGGGAGCAGTATAATCCATTCATATTCATGCATTTCCAATGCATTATTATTACCACCCCTCTTATACCTGGATAAATAGCATTAATAACACAAAATTTAAACATATGCTCAACACCCACCTCCTCGATATGTTTAACAAGGGCATTAGTGCTCACTCTCCATCTGATATCTGATTTATGTTCAACAATTTGGTACTTAAGCTTATACGTTGACTTACCTACATAAAAAGCCATGCATTTAATGCAGGTAGCAAGATAAACCGCATTATAAGTACTACAGGTAGCAGGTACTTTAAAAATATACTTTTTGTTATAGAATGCCTAAATTCATTATTTGTAAGTGTATCAAGGCAACATACACAGTTATGACATGGAAAGGTCCTCAGTCTATTCCTTCCACCTCCAAGTCCTTATAGCAGAAACATTTCTTCAAATTACTGCTATTCCTACATGAGAAACTAGATTTATTCCCTATGACATTCCTCCTTTCTGGCACAGATGATAATAAACTCCAGTTTTTATAAATAATATTTTTAACATCTTTGGTCCTCCTATTATATGTTGTTAAATAACTTAAATATTCACACTTACTATTGTTTCCAATATTTAATAAGCTGGCGCTCCTACCAGAAAAATACAGCATTATCTTCCTCCCATTTATAGTTTCTAATTTTAGCTTTTTTAAAGAGTCAGCATCATCACCTCTTTCTTTAAAATCAACATTCATTTCATTCATTTATCATCTATCATCATTAGTGTTCAGTCTGCTATCACACCCCAAACACTTGACTAGCATGCATTCTAGTTCTATGAGTGTACTTCTGTCCTAATATCTAGATAATTTATAAAGTTTTTAGAATAAAGAGCAGTAAATTAAAAAAAAATAGTGCTGTTATTAAGATAGTCAACAAAAGTATGAAGTTCTTTTCCATACACTTTCCAAAAAATAAACATATTATCCACAAAACACTTGTGGAAAATAATATTTTCTACATAATGCCATGGACCTGAATAAATAAACTGCTCTTCCCAACGCCCAACTGCAACATTTGCATATGTGTTGGTTATGGGAGTACCCATAGCCACACCTCCCCTTTGATGAAAGATAGCATTTTGAAACATAAAAATATTGCTGTTCAAAACCAAATCCAATAGTTCGACAGACTCAACCACCCTTCCAGACATATCTCCATACATACATAAAAAATCTCATATTCTATCAATGCCATAGTCATTAGTAATTGTAGTGAACATTGATTTTATATCCATTGTAACAAAAACAAAATCTGGTTCACAATTCACCTTATACCATTCATTTAAAAAGCTTGTTTCAGCTACATATTGTACTTATTTTACTGCCTGTACTTTAACAAAGTCATTTTTGTGTTTAAATTACCTGTTTAACTGTTGTAGGCAACACACTCAAGTGTGATAGCCATTTCAGTGTATTTAAAGTGTTTTTTTGATTGTATCTACTTTATTTTCTGAAAAAATACATACTTGTTTTCCCACCTTTCAAAGCTAATATAGTCCAGTTTTCAGGTTAGTGTTGAATTCAGGACTGTGTTAGAAGTCTCTGTGTTTGCCCATACCTTACTTGGATAGAAGAAAGTTTCTCTGTTCACCTGTGAGAGAGGGGAGCTTTGAGCAGCGTATCTGTCCCTGGAGGAGTGGTTTCAGCCCAGAAATTAGTAGTTTATTGGCCATTTTGGGATACTTTCTCTCTCTTTCATTTCCCTGCTATAAAACCTGCATTTGCAAGGTTTTTTGCACTTGTATACAGCTCAGCAAGCTCCTGCCTGGTGCCCTGCAGAGTTCTACAGCAGGAGAGAGGCAAAAGAGAGACTTTGGAGTGATTAAGTATAATTTTTCTGCATTTACTTGATGTATTTAGCTAATTATGCATAAAATGCCAATTGTTTAGAGTTTCTGTGATTTAAAAAGCTTGTTTCAGCTACATATTGTACTTATTTTACTGCCTGCACTTAAACAAAGTCGTTTTTGTGTTTAAATTACCTGATTAATGGTTGTAGGGTAAACACTCAAGTGTGGAAGCCATTTCTGTGCACTTTAAGTGTTTTTTTGATTGTATCTGCTTTATTTTCTGAAAAAAAAAAAAAAAAAAAATATATGTATATATATATATATATATATATATATATACATATACTTGTTTTCCCTGCCTTTCTAAGCTAGTATAGTCCAGTTTTCAGGTTTGTGCTGAATTCAGGGCTGTGTTACAAGTTTCTGTGTTTGCCCATACCTTACTTGGATAGAAGGAAGTTTCTCTGTTCACCTGTAAAACAGGGGAGCTTTGAGCAGCCTATCTGTCACTGGAGGAGTGGTTTCAGCCCAGAAATTAGTTGTTTATTGGCCATTTTGGGCTCATTTCTATCTCTTTTATTTCCCTGCTATAAAACATGTATTGGCGTGGTTTTTGCACTTGTATACAGCTCAGCAATCTCCTGCCTGATGCCCTGCAGAGTTCTACAGCAGCAGAGAGACAAAAGAGGGACCTTGGAGGGATTAAGTATAATTTTTCTGCATTTTCTTGTTGCCATTAGCTAATTCCGCCTAAAACACCATTTTTTAGAGTTTTTGTGATTTTTAAAAGACTTGTTTCAGCTACCTATTGTACTTATTTTACTGCCTGCACTTTAACAACGTTGTTTTTGTGTTGAAATTACCTGATTAATGGTTGTAGGCTAAACACTCAAGTGTGATAGCCATTTCTGTGCATTTAAAGTGTTTTTTTTTATTGTATCTGCATTATTTTCTGAAAAAAAATACTTGTTTTCCTGCCTTTCTAAGCTAGTATAGTCCAGTTTTCAGGTTTGTGCTGAATTCAGGGCTATGTTAGAAGCCACTGTGTTTGCCCATACCTTACTGGGATAGAAGGAAATTTCTCTGTTCACCTGTGAGAGAGGGCAGCTTTGAGCAGTCTATCTGTCCCTGGAGGAGTGGTTTCAGCCCAGACATTAGTTGTTTATTGGCCATTTTGTGCTAATTTCTATCTCTTTCATTTCCCTGCTATAAAACCCACATTTGCGAGGTTTTTGCACTTGTATACAGCTCAGCAAGCTCCTGCCTGGTGCCCTGTAGAGTTCTACAACAGCAGAGAGACAAAAAAGAGACCTTGGAATGATTATCATTCTTCTGCATTTTCTTGCTGCCTTTAGCTAATTCTGACCAAAAAGGTTGATTTTTTAGAGTTTCTGTGATTTAAAAAGCTTGTTTCAGCTACCTATTGTACTTATTTTGCTGCCTGCACTTTAACAAAGTTGTTTTTGTTTTTAAATTACCTGATTAATGGTTGTAGGCTACACACTCAAGTGTGATAGCCATTTCTGTGCATTTAAAGTGTTTTTTGATTGTATCTACTTTATTTTCTGAAAAAAAATATATACTTGTTTTTCCACCTTTCTAAGCTAGTATAGTCCAGTTTTCAGGTTAGTGCTGAATTCAGGGCTGTGTTAGAAGTGTCTGTGTTTCCCCATACCTTACTTAGATAGAAGTAAGTTTCTCTGTTCACCTGTAAAACAGGGGAGCTTTGAGCAGCCTATCTGTCACTGGAGGAGTGGTTTCAGCCCGGAAATTAGTTGTTTATTGGCCATTTTGGGCTCATTTCTATCTCTTTTATTTCCCTGCTATAAAACACATATTGGCGAGGTTTTTGCACTTGTATACAGCTCAGCAATCTCCTGCCTGATGCCCTGCAGAGTTCTACAGCAGCAGAGAGACAAAAGAGGGATCTTGGAGTGGTTAAGTATAATTTTTCTGCATTTTCTTGTTGCCATTAGCTAATTCCGCCTAAAACACCATTTTTTAGAGTTTTTGTGATTTTTAAAAGACTTGTTTCAGCTACCTATTGTACTTATTTTACTGCCTGCACTTTATCAACGTTGTTTTTGTGTTGAAATTACCTGATTAATGGTTGTAGGCTAAACACTCAAGTGTGATAGCCATTTCTGTGCATTTAAAGTGTTTTTTTTTATTGTATCTGCATTATTTTCTGAAAAAAAATACATGTTTTCCTGACTTTCTAAGCTAGTATAGTCCACTTTTCAGGTTTGTGCTGAATTCAGGGCTATGTTAGAAGTCTCTGTGTTTGCCCATACCTTACTGGGATAGAAGGAAATTTCTCTGTTCACCTGTGAGAGAGGGCAGCTTTGAGCAGTCTATCTGTCCCTGGAGGAGTGGTTTCAGCCCAGACATTAGTTGTTTATTGGCCATTTTGTGCTAATTTCTATTTCTTTCATTTCCATGCTATAAAACCCACATTTTCGAGGTTTTTGCACTTGTATACAGCTCAGCAAGCTCCTGCCTGGTGCCCTGTAGAGTTCTACAACAGCAGAGAGACAAAAGAGAGACCTTGGAGTGATTATCATTCTTCTGCATTTTCTTGCTGCCTTTAGCTAATTCTGCCCCAAAAGGTTGATTTTTTAGAGTTTATGTGATATAAAAAGCTTGTTTCAGCTACCTATTGTACTTATTTTACTGCCTGCACTATAACAAAGTTGTTTTTGTTTTTAAATTACCTGATTAATGGTTGTAGGCTACACACTCAAGTGTGATAGCCATGTCTGTGCATTTAAAGTGTTTTTTGATTGTATCTACTTTATTTTCTGAAAAAAAATATACTTGTTTTTCCAACTTTCTAAGCTGGTATAGTCCAGTTTTCAGGTTAGTGCTGAATTCAGGGCTGTGTTAGAAGTGTCTGTGTTTCCCCATACCTTACTTAGATAGAAGTAAGTTTCTCTGTTCACCTGTGAGAAAGGGGAGCTTTGAGCAGCCTGTCTGTCCCTGGAGGAGTGGTTTCAGCCCAAAATTTAGTAGTTTATTGGCCATTCTGGGCTAATTTCTCTCTCTTTCATTTCTCTGCTATAAAGCCTGGATTTGCAAGGTTTTTGCGCTTGTATACAGCTCAGCAAGCTCCTGCCTGGTGCCCTGCAGAGTTTTACAGCAGCAGAGAGACAAAAGAGAGACTTTGGAGTGATTAAGTATAATTTTTCTGCATTTTCTTGATGTCTTTAGCTATTTCTGCCTAAAATGTCAATTTTTTAGAGTTTCTGTGATCTATAAACTTGTTTCAGCTACCTATTGTACTTATTTTACTGCCTGCACTTTACAAAGTCATTTTTATGTTTAAATTACCTGATTAATGGTTGTAGGCTACACACTCAAGTGTGATAGCCATTTCTATGCATTTAAAGTGTTTTTTGATTGTATCTGCTTTATTATCTGTAAAAATAAAAAATGTATATATATATATATATATATATATATATATATATATATATATATATATATATTTGTTTTCCTGCCTTTCTAAGCTAGTATAGTCCAGTTTTCAGGTTCATGCTAAATTCAGGGCTGTGTTACAAGTTTCTGTGTTTGCCCATACCTTAATTCCATTGAAGGAAGTTTCTCTGTTCACCTGTGAGAGAGGGGTGCTTTGAGCAGCCTATCTGTCCCTGGAGGAGTGGTTTCAGCCCAGAAATGAGTAGATTATTGGCCATTTTGGTCTAATATCTCTCTCTTTCATGTCCCTGCTATAAAACCTGCATTTACGAGGTTTTTGCGCTTGTATACAGCTCAGCAAGATCCTGCTTGGTGTCATGCAGAGTTCTACAGCAGCAGGGAGACAAAAGAAAGACTTTGGAGTGATTAAGTATCATTTCTTCTGCATTTTCTTGCTGCCTTTAGCTAATTCTGCCTAAAACAGCATTTTTTAGAGTTTCTGTGATTTAAAAACTTGTTTCAGCTACCTATTGTACTTATTTTACTGCCTGCACTTTAACAAAGTCATTTTTGTGTTTAAATTACCTGTTTAACTGTTGTAGGCTAAACACTAAAGTGTGATAGCCATTTCTGTACAATTAAAGTGTTTTTTTATTGTATCTGCTTTATTTTCTGAAAAAAAAAATATTAATTTTCCTGCATTTCTAAGCTACTATAGTCCAGTATTCAGGTTAGTGCTGAATTCAGGGCTGTGTTACAAGTTTCTGTGTTTGCCCATACCTTACTTGGACAGAAGAAAGTTTCTCTGTTCACCTGTAAGAGAGGGGAGCTTTGAGCAGCCTATCTGTCCCTAGAGGAGTGGTTTCAGCCCAGAAATTAGTTGTTTATTGGCCATTTTGGGCTAATTTCTATCTCTTTAATTTCCCTGCTATAAAACACACATTTGTGAGGTTTTTGCGCTTGTATACAGCTCAGCAAGCTCCTGCCTGGTTCCCTGTAGAGTTCTACAGCAGCAGAGAGACAAAAGACATAATTTAGCGTGATTAAGTAACATTTTTCTACATTTTCTTACTGCCTTTAGCTAATTCTGCCTAAAACAGCATTTTTAGAGTTTCTGTGATTTACAAACTTGTTTCAGCTACCTGTTGTACTTATTTTACTGCCTGCACTTTAACAAAGTCATTTTTGTGTTTAAATTACCTGTTTAACTGTTGTAGGCTAAACACTCAAGTGTGATAGCCATTTCTGTGCACTTAAAGTTTTTTTTTGATTGTATCAGCTTTATTTTCTGAAAAAAAAATACTTGTTTTCCTGCCTTACTAGGCTAGTATACTTCAGTTTTCAGGTTAGTGCTGAATTCAGGGCTGTGTTGCAAGTTTCTGTGTTTGCCCATACCTTCCTTGCATAGAAGGAAGTTTCTCTGTTCACCTGTGAGTGAGGGAGCTTTGAGCAGCCTATTTGTCCCTGGCGGAGTGTTTTCAGCCCAGAAATTAGTATTTTATTGGCCATTCTGGGCTAATGTCTATCTATTTTATTTCCCTGCTATAAAACCTGCATTTGTGAGGTTTTTGCACTTGTATACAGCTCAGCAAGCTCCTGTCTGGTGCCCTGTAGAGTTCTACAGCAGCAGAGAGAAAAAAAGAGACTTTGGAGTGATTATCATTTTTCTGCATTTTCTTGCTGCCTTTAACTAATTCCACCTAAAATGCAGATGTTTTAGAGTTTATGTGATTTAACAAGCTTGTTTCAGCTACCTATTGTACTTATTTTACTGCCTACACTTTAACAAAATAATTTTCTTGTTTACATTACCTGTTAGGTTACACACTCAAGTGTGATAGCCATTTCTGTGCATTTAAAGTGTTTTTTTATTGTATCTGCTTTATTTTCTTGAAAAAACAAAAATAATATATATACTTGTTTTCCTGCCTTTCTAAGCTAGTATAGTCCAGTTTTCAGGTTAGTGCTGAATTCAGGGCTGTGTTACAAATTTCTCTGTTTGCCCATACCTTATGTAGACAGAAGGAAGTTTCTCTGTTCACCTGTGTGAGAGGGGAGCTTTGAGCAGCCTATCTGTCCCTGGATGTATGGTTTCAGCCCAAAAATTAGTATTTTTTGGCCATTTTGTGCTAATTTCTATCTCTTTAATTTCCCTGCTATAAAACCCACATTTGCGAGGTTTTTATGCTTATATACAGCTCAGCAAGCTCCTGCCTGGTGCCCTGCAGAGTTCTACAGCAGCAGAGAAACAAAAAAGAGACTTTGGAGTAATTAAGTATCATTTTTCTGCATTTTCTATCTGCCTTTAGCTAATTCTGCCTACACTGCCATTTTTTTTGAGTTTCTGTGAGTTAAAAAGCTTGTTTCAGCTACCTATTGTACTTATTTTACTGCCTGCACTTTACCAAAGTTGTTTTTTGTGTTTAAATTACCTGTTTAACTATTGTAGGCTACACGCTCAAGTGTGATAGCCATTTTTGTGCATTTAAAGTGTTTTTTTTTTATTTTATCTGCTTTATTTTGTGTAAAAAAAAATACACACACACACACACACACACACACAAATATATATATATATATATATATATATATATATATATATATATATATATATATACTTGTTTTCCTGCCTTTCTAAGCTAGTATAGTCCAGTTTTCAGGTTCGTGCTGAATTCAGGGCTGTGTTACAAGTTTCTGTGTTTGCCCATACCTTACTTGGACATAAGAAAGTTTCTCTTTTCACCTGTGAGAGAGGGGAGCTTTGAACAGCCTATCTGTCCCTGGAGGAGTGGTTTCCACCCAGAAATTAGTTATTTATTGGCCATTTTGGGCTAATTTCAATTTCTTTAATTTCCCTGCTATAAAACACACATTTGCGAGGTTTTTGCGCTTGTATACAGCTCAGCAAGCTCCTGTCTGGTGCCCTGTAGAGTTCTACAGCAGCAAAGAGACAAAAGAGAGACGTTGGCATGATTAAGTATCATTTTCTGCATTTTCTTTCTGCCTTTAGCTAATTATGCCTAAGACAGCATTTTTTTAGAGTTTCTGCGATTTAAAAACTTGTTTCAGCTACCTATTGTACTTATTTTACTGCCTGCACTTTAACAAAGTCATTTTTGTATTTAAATTACCTGTTTAACTGTTGTAGGCTACACACTCAAGTGTGATAGCCATTTCGGTGCATTTAAAGTGTTTTGTTGATTGTATCTGCTTTATTTTCTGAAAAACAATACTTGTTTTCCTGCCTTTCTAAACTAGTATAGTCCAATTTTCAGGTTAGTGCTGAATTCAGGGCTGTGTTACAAGTTTCTGTGTTTGCCCATACCTTACTTGCATAGAAGGAGGTTTCTATGTTCACCTGTGATAGAGGGGAGCTTTGAGCAGCCTATCTGTCCCTGGAGGAGTGGTTTCAGCCCAGAAATTAGTAGTTTATTGGCCATTTTGGGCTAATTTATATCTCTTTAATTTCCCTGCTATAAAACCTGCATTTGCGAGGTTTTTGCGCTTGTATACAGCTCAGCAAGCTCCTGCCTGGTGCCATGCAGAGTTCTACAGCAGCAGAGAGACAAAAGAGAAACTTTGGAGTGATTAAGTATAATTTTTCTGCATTTTCTTGCTGCCTTTAGCTAATTCTGTCTAAAACAGCATTTCTTTAGAGTTTCTGTGATTTAAAAACTTGTTTCAGCTACGTATTTTACTTATTTTACTGCCTGCACTTTAACAAAGTTGTTTTTGTGTTTAATTTACCTGTTTAATGGTTGTAGGGTAAACACTCAAGTGTGATAGCCATTTCTGTGCACTTTAAGTGTTTTTTTGATTGTTTCTGCTTTATTTTCTGAAAAAAACAAACAAAAATATATATACTTGTTTTCCCTGCCTTTCTAAGCTAGTATAGCCCAGTTCCTAGGTTCATAGGTTCATAGGTTGGTACTAGGCTATCAGCCCTAGGGCCTATACAAACCTAGCCATAACAATTCCCTGGCTATTTCTTCCCACACTATTTACTTCCTTGGACCCCTGTCTAGCAGGGCAACTGACGTGATCCCCGGGGTGAATTTCCTTTCTCCCATCCAATCGTCAAGGTTCCTTTTGAAGAGGACCAAAGAGGCACTCTGCTTGACATGTATGGGCAATCTATTCCAGAGTCTGGGGAGTCTCTGGGTCAGGAACCTATCCCTCCAGCATGTTTTGTTTTTTTGTGATGACAAGGTTTAGATCCCTGGAGCGTATGGCTCTGAGGGATTGGGATTTCTTTAAGTGTAGCATGTCCAACAGCTCTGGGTTTGACATGGCCATGTATGTTAAGCAAAAATCGCCTTTGAGTAGATGATATGCGACAATGAGAATCCTTTCACCAGTTTGGTCGAGGTTTCGGCTAATGAGACTGTAAGTAAACAATTAAATGATATCAACCTATGCAAGAAATGCATTTTTGAAATGGAAAGACTTGTTTTCAGACATGTTACACTGGTTCTGGAGACACAATATTTAGGGGAGTGTATACAGCGTAAGATAGTACTGCAAGGTTTAAGAACGGCTAAGTTCCCCAACTGTGTGTCACCTGGAGACGAATTGTGCAACACTCTCATAGAACTGTATAATGAAACTGGTTTGGCTATGATGTGGGTGTTGGTTTCTCATTACGAAAAGGAGATAGTTAAGGTTAAGAATGACATCAAATCATTGAACGAGAATATAATATAATAAATTATAGCTGCTTCAACAATCTTACAACGTTATACAACGTTATACAACAGTGTTGAAGCAAAAGCGGACAGACATAGAGCAACAATAATAGCTAGAAAGTAAAATAAGTTAAAGAGGGACATTCGCGCATATAATCTACACCAAGCTTACATTTGCAGTACTGAAGTTGTTAGTACTTCGGAACCAGTTTACAACAACAAACACACGATGGATACAATGGTTGACACTGACGAGGGGACGACCACTGTTAACAGAGAGGTTTCCCCTAGGTCAAGTAGAGTGGCACCCACATTGAACAGCAAAGAGCAGTCTCAAAATGTGAGTGTTACTTCAAACAACACAGTTGTAGCGGGAACTAGTTTTGCTGAAGTGGTGGGTAATTTGAATGGACAGACCAGTGGCCCTTTTCAGAAACAGGTGCCGTCTATGAAACGGACTACCAAGTGGTACAATTCAATGCAGCAGAAAGGGAAGACAAAGGGGAAGAACAAACGGAGGTGGTAAATCCACTTCCAAGTGACAATTTCATTATTGACATTGTCAACCTGAGTAGTACATGTTTTTCTGCAGCGACAAACAATGTACTAAGAAAAGGTTTTTCCTTCATTCCCACCAATTGGGTGAATATTGGTAAACTGATGGTGGATTTCAGACTTTTTTTGCGCAAGCTTAACCTCAAATACATCATGCATGATGTCAACAGTACAGTTGAACAGATAATTTCAATGCCTAGCAAGCCAAGTGTGTTCAACCCTCCTTTGGTCAACACTTTACAAGTGTTTCAGAACATTTGTGAGAAGGAATTTAGGGAGATTAGATGTCATAATGTCAAAAGTAATTTATCTGAAGTTGAATTGTGTGCTTTGAAACAATTAACCAAGAATTCTGACATCAGAACTATGAAAGCTGATAAGGGGGGGAAAATAGTAATTATGAACACTTGTGATTATGAAAAATCGTTAAGTTTGTTATTAGAAGACACTAGTACATATCTAAAGGTTTCTTTTGATTTCGTAAGGTGGAGTTTTAGGAGAGTAGACACCTTGTTGTTTGATATGTTCTGTTAAGGGGAAATTGACAAAAGGGATTATGACTTTTTATTAGTGGAACACCCAAAAATGGCCACTTTTTTTGGTATCTCTAAAATTCAAAACAATGAGAAGAATCCACCTTTCAGACCCATTGTTTCTGCTAGACAATCTAAAACTGAAAACATTTCCATATGGTCAGACAGTGTTCTCAATCCGATAGTACAGAAGTCTGAACACACTATCTAAGGGATTCCTGGCATTTATTAGAAATTTTAAGTAAATACGAGATACCAGATAAAACTATATTTTTTGGTAGGCTTGATGTCAGGAGTCTATATACCTCCATCAATCAAGATGAAGGTTTGGATTTCATGAGAGAATATCTCAAACATAACACTGATTTTTCTGGTGAAAAAGTGAACACTGTTTGTACATTAATGGAATTGGTGCTTGATAACATTTTCAGTTTCAATAAGACATTGTACAAACAGGTGTCAGGCGTAGCTATGGGGGCAAGAGTTGCACCGGCTTTTGCAAACATAGTTATGGCAAATTGGGAATATAAGTTTTTGAAGTCACACCCTAGTTACAACAAGGTTGAACTTTATTATAGGTACATAGATGATTTGTTTTTTCTATGATCAGGGGAACAATCGGAATTTGTAGATATGGTCACAGATCTTAATGGTACTACAGACTTTTTATTTTTCAAAATAGGCGGATTTGGTAAGCACATAAATTTTTTGGATTTGGCTTTAAGTATAGACCACAACACTAGAAAATTCAACAGTAAAATTTACAGAAAGTCATGTTTTGCTAACCAATACCTGCACAAGGATAGTTTGCACCCAGTATATATGAAGAAGGGAGTCATCAAGGGGCAAATGATCAGATTGAGTAGGTTAACCTCTGAGGACAACATGTTTTTGGATGAGCTTATTTTTCTCAGATAGTTGTTCATTCAAAGGGGTTATGACAGAAGATGGTTAGAGGCAATAGAAAATGAGGTTTCCATTTTAAGAGATGGGGTAGCCAAACCAATTTTAATCTCTAATGACATAGTGGTGGGAGCCCCAGTAATTTTAAGTAACAGTAGAAACAAGAATATACAAGAATTTCAAACCGCATTTCCTTTACCAATAGTGAATGAAGTATGGTTTATAAAAGAGATTATAGAGAAAAATTGGAGAATCATCCTTGGGAACAAGGAATTGATCACATCTTTGGGTCCATCACCAAAGTTTACATATAAGAAGGTGACAAACATCAAGCAGATGTTAGAAACATCTAACAAATCAGATAAACACAATGACAGGATGGTTAGCAACAAAAAGGGTACATTTGCATGTAAAGACTGCAAACAATGTAGGTTCATCAGCAATTCATCTTTTGTCACAATGGAACATTTGGGACAGACTTTTTGGGCTAACAAATATTTCACTTGTCACAGTGAGAATGTAGTGTACATAGCTATCTGCTCCACATGTAAAAATTATTACATTGGGAAAACTAAGAGTTTTAAAACGTAGGATTTATGAGCATGTCTTAGCTATAAAGAAAAAAGACAATAACAATTCTTTAGTTAGACATGCACTTTCCTGCACAGATTTTAAGAAATTTGAATTTTTTGTTTTAGATTATGTAGAGAAGGGAATATTTACAGATGGCACGAACAATAAATTGGAACAAAAGGAGGCTTTGTGGCAGCTTCTTTTTGGAGCTGACGTATTTCCAGGGTTAAATGAAGTCATTAACATAAAGTGTTTTCTTATGTATAGATAACACAGATTCATACGTAAAAACTCATTCACACATATGGATGCATATACACACATACACACATATATACGTATATATAAATATATACATATATATACATATATATATATTTTTTCACCATTAGTTGCATTATTCATTATTTTAAATTTTATTGTAGTTTTTTATAGTAAGAATTTATATTATAACATTTGTTACATCATCTCCTGTAATTAAGTATTTATATGAGGGGTAGGTGATTGTTCATGGTTTCTGATGAAGTTCACGTCATTAAAGTGGATGAAAGCGCTAAGTTTGTTGTGCCTCAGTGTTGTCTTTGGTTTGGATCCTATGTTTTTTCCAGTTTGGTGTTTTATGGTGTGTTTTTTCAGTTTCTTCTTTTGTTCATGTAGTACACAGCCCAGGATGTCATCTGGTCCCATGGATGCTGTATTCTTAGCTTTGGAGAGTGCGTTTTTTACCTGTGTGGCCATTATTACCGGAATTTGGCAATCTTCCGGTATTGAGATGGGCCATTTAGGGGGTGAGAGGGGGGTGAAGTTGGCACTGAATCGATCTGCCAGGATATTGGCAATATCCTTGGGATCAGTATATTTAATGCCATTCTGTTTTAGCTCAGAGCAGATCTGAGCATTGCCATTTAGATTCTTGACATAGTTATAAAATGCCTTGTGATTGTCTTTGGAATCTTTGGCAATTTTATTTTCGTAATTAGCTTTGGAGGATTTTATGAGGGATCTCAGTTTCTTACTGAGACTGGTAAGGAAGTTTTTTGCATCCTGGGATTTTTCCTCTTTTCTGCAATAGTTTGTTCCTTTTGTTGTAAAGTTTGTTTATGGCAGGGTACCACCAGATTGGCTTCTTGTTTTTTGGATGAGAGCATCTTGGTTCTATTTGGGATGGCACGATTTATGCATGAGTGGATGTGCTCGTACAGTGCCTTAGTGTAGGATTCAGCAGTTGAACTTTCAGTTCCTGTCTGCATGGGTGTCATGAAGTTTGTCACTTCTGACTTGAGTAGCATGAAGTTGGCTTTGGAGAAGTTTTTTATGGAGGTTTCCTTACTGGGGGGTGGGGGTGGGATGTGGATGTTAAGGGTGATTAGCTTATGGTCAGACCTGACTAATGAGGGGGGTGACCATAGGTGTGGAGCATCGATTTCCCATGTTGGTAATGACCAGGTGTAGGATATTGGAGCCCCTGGTGGGACTAGGGATTAGTTGATCCAGGACGTTGGACTTTATGAATTCCAAGAACCGAATGACCTGAGCCATACCTCCCTGGACTACATGAAAAGAGACATGGAAGAGCTCTCTGATCATGTAGCCCAGGCTGGTATGACCCTGTCCCTGACTAGCATCCTGCCCTCACCAAAAATGATACCATGGTATAAAGAAAAAATTATCAATTTCAACAATTGGCTAAGCTTCTGGTGTCATTCAAAGGGGATCCAGTGTCTGTCAGCCTGGGATGACATGCTCGACAAGCCATGCTGCTTCACTAGAGACAGCTTGCAACTGACACCTTTAGGCTTTCGAATACTGGCCAAGGCTCTTGCCACCCTTATAGTGCCTTTTTTAGGCAAGGCGCAAAAGACAAACCCACCGCTGTAAATAGCACAAGTAACAAAAAACTGAGGGTAATACTACTCAGTGCCAGAAGTCTAAACATCAAAATGCATGCACTCAAGGCACTCCTCAGTATGGAGAAAATCGATATATGTGCAGTAACAGAAACCTGGTTTAAGGCTCCAGAGAGCATGCCAGCACTACCAGGCTACAACTCATACCATACATTTCAGCCACAAAACCCAGACCGAAATACAAAAGGCAGGGGCGTATCCATATTCATCAAGGATACCCACACCTCCAGGTTAATGGCACAGCACGATGCTTCAGGGATCACCCATGTGCAACTAACAATGGGCAAAACTGCAATTCAAATTGTAGCTTGCTACAGATCACCCACCATGTCCCAGGACCCCCAGTCAGTATTTCTGGAAACACTGGGAAACATAAAGGTCCTACCAAGCACCCTGATATTGGGTGATTTCAATTACCCAAACATTAACTGGGAGAACTACTCAAGTACTAACTCCCTTGCCCAACATTTCCTAGAATTTATAAACTCAAATGCCCTGGATCAACTGGTCAACACCCTCACCAGAGATGACAACATATTGGACCTGGTCATCAGCAACATGGGCGACTGGTGTTCCACACTGGAGGTCAACCCCTCGCTGGTTAGATCTGACCATAAACTAATCACTCTGGATAGCCACATTCTGCCCCCTCCCCTGGTCAAAGAAACCACAGTGAAAACCTTTTCAAAAGCAAACTTCATGTTAGTTAAGACCAAGGTGGAAAGTTTCAAAGTCCCCCCATGCTAAAGGATAACGCTGTCCAAGCTGCAAAATCCTTTACTAATGCACTCTACCAGGACCTACAAGAATGCATGGATCGTGCTATCCCAAGCAAAGCCAAGACTCACTCCTCCAAGAAAAAGAAAACTAGTCTGGTGGACCCCTGCTTAAACAAGCTATACAATAGAAGGAGGAAACTAGTACAGAAAAGAGTAAAATCCTAAGAAGGGAAGACATCCCTGATCAGTATCAGCAAGAAACTATGATCCCTCATAAAATCATCCAAGGCTAGCTTTGAAAAAAAAATTGTCAAGAACTCCAAAGATAGCCACAAGGCAATATTTAGCTATGTCAAGAATCTAAGTGGCAATTCTCAGATCTGCTCGGAGTTAGTGCAGAATGGCATAAAGTGCACTGAACCAACCAATATCACCAACATCCTGGCAGGCAGGTTCAGTGCAAACTTCACCCCCCTTGTACCCCCAAAAGGGCCCATAACCATACCAGAAGAATGTAGTGCCCCTGAAATCACAGACACTCAGGTTAAAACAGCCCTCTCCAAAGCCAAAAACACAGCATCAGTGGGACCAAATGGTGTCCCAGGCTGTGTCCTACACGAGCTCAAAGATGAACTAACCCCTCACCTAAACACACTGTTCAAACTCAGCCTCTCCACAGGCTACATGCCCCATAGAGTGGCACACAACAACGGTTATTCCACTCCACAAAGGTGGAGCCACAACAGACCCAGGGAACTATCGCCCTATAAGCCTGATTAGCTTGGTCTGCAAGGCTATGGAGTGCATCATCATGGATCTCATTAACAGAGACATTGGGAACCTCCAAACTCTGGGCCCTACCCATTTCCGCTTTGTTAAGGGCAGATCATGCCTCCTAAACCTGGTGGACTTCTTTGAGACAGTTACCAAGGCTATAGATGAGGGAAAGATGGTCCACATAGCCTACCTAGACCTTGCAAAGGCCTTTGACACCATTCCCCATTCAGATATCATAGACAAGCTCACCAGCCTGAACATAAACCACTATGTCACAAGATGGGTTGCCAACTGGCTCATGGACAGAACCCACATGGTAATAGTTGCGGGATCTAGGTCTGACTCTAAACTGGTTACAAGTGATGTTCCACAGTGCTCAGTCCTAGGACCCCTCATGTTTGGCATATACTTCTCAGAAGTACAGGCAAGTACAGGAGGACTATGGCTGACCAAGTTCACAGATGACTGCAAACTAGGGGCTATAATTGACTCTCCGGCTGACACAGACATCCTCCAAAAGGGTCTCACTGTCAAAATCATGGCCTCAAGCTAAATTCCAAAAAGTGCATGGTCATCCCCTTTAGAAAAAACAAAGTACCCACAAACTACCACATAGGTGGTTGCCCCCTAAATACGGAAGACATAATAAGGGATCTGGGGACCCAAGTAGATAATAACCTCTCCTATGATAATCACATTGCCAAAGTGGTTAGAAAATCCTACTATGTGGCCCACCTAATCACAAAAGGGTTTGCATTCAGATCAAAAGAGGTCATTGTGCCCCTCTACGCATCACTCATCAGACCCATCATAGAGTACGACTCCCCATTTGGGATGTACCTTACAAGACACCTGAAACAGCTGGAAAGACCACAAAAGTACCTCAGCAAGAGGATCACTGGCCTCAAACAGATGCCCTATGCAGCTCGACTGAAGAAACTCCAGCTGTACTCGGTTGCATACCGCCTACTCAGAGGTGATCTCTGCCTGACATACAAGGCCTATGTCCAACCCAGAATTGATGGACATGCTCCACCTAAAGAAAACCATATCCCCTCGAGCCACATGATCTAAACCTCACCACAATAATAAATAGGATGTGCTGGAGGGATAGATTCCTGTCCCAGAGACTTCCCATGCTCTGAAAAAAGATTATAATCTACATTAGGCAGAGCTCCTCACTAACCTTCTTCAAGAAAAACCTTGAAGAGTGGATGGGAAACAGAAAGTTTACCCCGGGGATCACTTCTATGGCTCTGCTGGACAGAGGCACAGGGAACTAATCTAAGGGGGCGGCGAAAGCCAACACATTCCAGCTAGGCTTATAAATGCCTTTGGGCAGATAGCCTAGTACCTACGTATGAACCTATGAACCTAATACAAAAAATCACCTGCATCTTTAATGTAACTCCTTAATCTCAAAAAGGAATTTACTCAATACGTGCTGAAGGTACTTGAATAGTGTTCTATAATCCACCCACCCCTGGACACAGTAGGTCTCATTGGTGGATTCTCTAAACATTTACGTACTTTAGGAAGTCCATAAATCATTGGTGTTACAGGACATGGTACACAGAAATAAATAAATATATCCAATGAAAAACTATAAAAATGA
The DNA here is from genome assembly GCF_019279795.1 of Protopterus annectens. NCBI lineage: Eukaryota > Metazoa > Chordata > Ceratodontiformes > Protopteridae > Protopterus > Protopterus annectens. The sequence continues at coordinate 162,192,624 of NC_056740.1, read as the reverse complement.
AATAATTTACCAAACCACCAAGGCTAAAGGCAAACACACTTTATTAAGAAAAATACAAATAAGTGAGCGCTTTCACGAATATCCCTTTGCTTCATCAGACAAAAAAGAAATGAGATCAAACAACTTTTAAAGAAACAGTCAACCAATCATCTGCAAGGTGAAACAATTAGGATTTAAAAAGCCCTTAATAGCAAAAACTAAAGTTTCACAAAATCTATAAAAGTATATAAAAATAAAAAATGAATACAAAAACCTAACAAAATGTAAACTTAAAAGCTGTTGAATATATTAATGTTTCAAGGGGTGAGCTTTCAAAAAAGGTTTAAGAGAAAACCTCCCATTCAAACCTAGATGTTGTTCTGCATTAAAAAGCAAAATCCATGTTTGTTTAGCTGTTTTTGTGTGATTAACTAAGTCTCCACCTCTCATACCTATGTCTAAAATCTGAAGTACAAAAAATGTAAATGAATGCGCAGGGCCCTGTTGCATAATGTGTTGAGCTAGGGCGCTCCTCTCTCTCTTGTTATTGATATCCCTGTAGTGTTCTAGGATTCTTTCCTTCAAAGACCTGCTTGTCTTTCCTATGTATAACGCATGACAGGTTTGACAAAAACTAAAGTACATTATGTTACTCATTTTGCAGTCTGCGTAGAAGTCTAATTATATTTTAAACCCATTATCAGGATGCATATATATAGACCCAGTGAGAACGTACTTACAAGCTGAACAATCTCTGCAAGAAAAGGTACCAATCCTCATAGATTGGATTATGCTTGTGTGATGTTGTGATCTATAACAAAGGTGTTTCTTTAGAAACTTATTATTTTTAAAAGAGAAATGTGGTGTCACATCTAATACCCCATTCAGCTCATTTATGGTGTGCAGAATGTTCCAGTTCTTTTTAATAATACCACAGTACTCTGCTATGTCACTAGAATATTGTAGTGAGACCCTGAAGGTGGCACTATTGTCTTGCTGTGATTCCAACTCATTAGGTATGACTCTGTCTGTAAAATAAGCTCTACATCTGCCTGCCCTTTCTGTCCAAGCTTGAGAGACACAGGAGTCAATCTCTGACTCTTTATAGCCTTTGTCTAAAAAATCTTGTTTAGGGAAGGTAATAGCTAAATATAATTGAGCATCATCATTTTGTAACCACAGAAGCCTATAAAATTGCCCTTTTAGTACGTTCCGTGTAACATGTCTGGGATGCATGCTGTTTTTGTGCAAGTAGTTGTTCTTCCTAGTAGGTTTCTTATACAAACTTGTGGATAGATGACTCAAGTCTGACTTCCTTACCTCAACATCAAGAAATTCAATGTCAACAGATGAATATTTAAATGTGAATTTCAATAAAATCTGTAGTGCTATACATAAAAGCAACAAACCATTCAAGATGATCTGCGGTACCATGCCACGACAAAAACATGTCATCAACAAAACGAGTGTACCAAATAATATGGTCAAAAAAATCATTATGGTACAACAAGCTGGTCTTCCCCCATTTTACCAATGCCAGGTTGGCATAGCTGTTGGCACAAGCAGTGACCATAGCCATGCCAACCTTTTGCAAGAAAAACTCTTGCTCAAAAATGCAAACATTGTTTTCTAAGACTATTTCCAATAAAAAGCACATTAACTTCACTTTGTCATCTGTAAAACATTTCCTATCATTAAGAAATGCTCTAATGATTTCCACACCCCAATCATTTGGGATCACTGTAAACAGAGACTCAATGTCAAGAGTGACAAAAAATGTAGTCCTCTGTAACATTCAGTACTATATCATGCAACATCTTCAAAAATGTAGTCATCTGCAATATTCAGTACTGTATCGTGCAACCTCTTCAAAAATGTAGTCATCTGTAACATCCAGTACTGCATCTTGCAACTTCTCCAAAAATTATTTTGTGTCCTTTAATACACTGTCACAATCATCCAACAAAGGATGCAGAGTCTTTTCAATATATATTGATAGAGGGTCTGTACACCAGCCTTTCCCAGATACTATAGGTCGCATAGCTGGAAGATCTAGGTTCTTATGGATCTTTGGAAGTCCATAGATAGTAGGGATTAATAGATGTCCGACATTAAAATATTTAAAGAGATCTTCATTAATCAAGCCAGTCATTAACAAATCAAAAATTAAAAAGCAGACTTTCTCCATAATGCCATTAACAGTGAACTTGGATATGCATGTGTACACATTATCATCATAAAGCAGTCTCTTCATCTGTCTTGTGTACATTTCTCTATCTAGTACCACTATACTGCCTCCTTTGTCAGCTGGCCTAACCTCTAGACAATGCATGTTTTTCAACTCGTTCAAGACTGTGCGGTCATCAATAGTCATATTACAAAAAACAGACCTGGTACCTTCTTGAAATACCTCTCCTCTCTTAACTACTTTTTCACATAAGTCAATAAAGGCTTGTACAGTGGAATTGAGTGTAGGGATGAAAGTACTAGGTTTAGTAAAATAATTCACTGCATTAAAAATATTTCCCACAAACATAGTTTTAGGGTCAAAGACCTGCCCAAAACCCTCAATTTTTGAATGGGGCTTTTTCACTTAAACCTTTTTTGAAAGTTCGCCCCTTGAAACATTAATATATTCAACAGCTTTTAAGTTTACATTTTTTTATGGTTGACTGTTTCTTTAAAAGTTGTTTGATGTCATTTCTTTTTTTTTTCTGATGAAGTGAAGGGATATTCGCTAAAGTCCTCACTTATTTGTATTTTTGTTAATAAAATGTGTTTGCCTTTAGCCTTGTTGGTTCGGTACATTATTTTATTTTTATAGTTATTATTTGCTTTTTTGTACTGTACTGCATCCTATTCCTGTTTGTTTTTCATTTTACACATCCAATGAATGTCCCCATTAATCTGCAGTTCATAAGTAGATATATTAATTGCATTAATATACTTCTTAACATCAGCTGCACTGATTTCATTAAACATTTATGTATCACTTAAAAATTCCAGCATTGATTTTTCATAGCCTTTTCTGTTCATAATTACTACAGCCTACATCCTACTACATCCTTATCAGCTTGTTTAATCACAATCTCACAATTGTTCTGAATTTTTAAAAAGCTCATGGTCACATGGTGTTAAATTGTACCATTTTCTCAGTTCCTTTTGAGCATAAAATTCACGGAGCTCTCTTTCACAAATAGTACTGAAGGCATTTAATAAGGGTGGAATTATTGGTATAATGGTGCTCTCTCTCGTTTACAAAATTGTGATGTATCAGAGACAGAATCTTTAAAAATAAACTTAAGATTCAAATTACTAATAAATACCTTTACCACGGTAATCACATCAACAATTGTGTCAGTAGTCGATGGAATGAATGTTAAGCCTTTCTGCAGAAGTTCTACATCCTCATTAGTGAGGTTAAATTCAGATTAATTACTACTTGTTTATTCTGCTGTTCATATTCTTTGAATGGCTCTACATTTCCAGATCAGTACTTCGTCATCTTGCCTCTATTCCTTCTCCTCTTCCTTTCTTTCTGCCCCTTGATTGATCGCACTTCCTCAGATCTATCCTGTCTGGTTGGTTTATACAAAAATGGGCACGCTGGAGAGCCTCAGTTGATTGAACTATCCCATTCATCTCTGTAGTGGATGTATTTCCTAAAGAACACTGGCTGAGTTTTGGGGAAGGCCAGTGTTATTATCATTCAATGCTCTTTCATTAAGATGTTCAGTATTTTCTGGAGCAGGAAACCTACCCAAATCATGCATAGATTCACTACAAACCACATCTGATTCATTACAGATTGCATTCAGTTTATTCTCCGCTACTTTTCTGGTACTATTGGGTCATTCCTTTGGCCAGGAAAAAAAACATTCCCCAAGTCAAAGTTTTTCAAATCTCTCACTAGCCTACTTATTTTATATTTTGTAATTTCTCATCATATTTAGTTAGTCTGTCAGCCATTGTTTCATAAGCTACTGCATTATCATGGAAGTTTGGCAGACTAATAAGATAATTCTCAAGTCACAGTATTTCATCCTGCAGCTCATCTTCTATTTTAACAAAGAACTGGTTCATTAAGTTCATATCGTCTGCACCCAGTTTTAAGTTTATCGTTTTCCATTTTTGTAGAAGTTCGGAATATACATTTCCATAGAAAGACATTTTCAATGTTCTAAGACCACGGGGACCACTTCAAGCTCTAAATAAGCAGAAAAACTAAAACATTGCCACTGTAGATTTCTAAACATCCATATCTTCTTCTCCAATGTCTCAGTCATTTCTTTAAAAGTATTATTCGATTCATTTGTAGAAATCACCAGGAGAATTTAATTTTTTCAACTGCCCAAGAAGGGGGTTATTCAGTATTTTCAGCATTACATGTATTGAACAACCAGCATTATAATTACTCAGGTTAAAACCTGTAGCAGATACAGTCTATGTCATTCTTAATATCCATCAAGTGCCCAAGGTTGATCCAAAAAAAGTGTAACAAAACAAAACCAAGGACCAGCACAATGGTGAACCTTCATTGCAACCACAAGAAAGTAAAATGAAATATTCCAGTAGAGGGAAACACTTGACCGCAGAAGTATATATATATCACGTTCAACAAGATTTAATTAATCACAAAGCTTTTGAGCTTTCATCCTTCTTCAGTGTGTAAAAAGCAATAAAAGTATACTCCTGTCATTATATACATTCAATATAAAATCACCTTGCAGGTAGCAAGATAAACCACATTATAAGTACCACAGGTAAAGAAAAAGGTTAGGATGCTGAATCTTTAGAAAAGCTAAAATTAGAAACTATAAATGGGAGGAACGATAAGGTTAAACCATATTTTTCTGGTAGGAATGCCAGCTTATTAAATATTTGAAACAATAGTAAGTGTGAATATTTATGTCATTTAACAACATATAACAGGAGAACCAAAAATGTTAAAGATATTATTTCTAAAAAACTGGAGTTTATTATCATCTGTACCAGAAATTAGGAATTTCATAGGGGATAAACCTAGCTTCTCATATAGGAATAGCAGTAATTTGAAGAAATGTTAGTGCTATAAGGACCTTTCCATATCATAGCTGTATATGTTGCCCTAATACCCTTACAGATAATAAATTTACACATCCTATAACAAAAAAGAAGTATATTTTTAAAGTATCTGTTACCTGTAGCATTTATAATGTGGTTTATCTTGCTACCTGCATAAAATGCATAGCTTTTTATGGAAATAAATGAACTTGTAAGCTTAAGGACCAAATTGTTGAACATTAATCAGATATCAGAAGGAGAACGAGTACTAACACCCTTGTTAAACATATTGAGGAGGAGGGTGTTGAACATATGATTAAATTTTGTGTTATCAAGATTATTTATCCAAATATAAGAGGGGGAGATATTAATAATGCATTGGAAATGTGTGAATATGAATGGATCATACTGCTCTAGGCAGACACTAAACTTGGAATTAATGCAAATAAATGAAAAAAAGAGACAAATGATTTTACGGAAATAAGTTAAAATACATATTTTTTTTGTATTTTAAATTTATTTTTTCATATTTTGTAAGTATTTTATATCATATGTGTTTAAATGGTGTATACGTTTTAGGGGAATTGTATGGTCATTAAAGCTGTGTCATGTGATTGCATATTAAATGTATATAAAGAGTGGAGTAAACTTTTATTACTTTTTACATACTGAAGGACATAAGTCCAAAAGCTTTGTGATTTATTAAACCTCATTGAACATGAATATATTCTTCTGTGGTCAAGTGTTTCCTTCTACTGGAATATTTTTTGAATTACACACACACACACACACACACACACACACACACAAACACTCTAAAGTTTCTCTACTGAGTGGTAGAAGTTATCATCTCCTAAGTTCAAAATATGGACTCACTAATTTTGTCTGCTGTCTGCACACACCTACAGACATAGGCCCATGAAGTCTCTCCTGCCACTCTCTGCAATATGCCTGTCTGCTAATCAAATTTCCCACATGTATGTCCTGAGGCTTGTACTGACACTGGGATTTTGTATCTGAATATTGAGGCTGTTTTGTACATTTTTTCTTAAGCAAAGCATTTTAGCCATACCCTCCAGCACCAGGCCCTAGGCAGCTGCCTAGATCACCTTGTGCTTGATCAGGCTCTGCTATCTTGCATGGTTCATTGCATCAATTCACTTAACTCATTCCAGAAGGCCATGCTATACATATATACATCTGAAAATTGTAAATAACTCTGCTTTAGTTACACATCTGAACAATGGTCATGCATAATATGCCAGGAATATGCTTGAGTTTCCATCCTGTCATGTGTAGTCTGTATGGCCTGTCCTGTATACTTTGCCTCCCTGTATAATTATGTGAATTAAAATACAGGCATATCAAACACATCTACAAGGGTCTTGTAAACTACAACTGTCATTTTTGTGGTCGTTATTTGCATGACAGCTATATCATATATATTGGCCAAACTAAAGGAAGGCAATACAGTAAGAATATTAAAACCTGATGAAAGAGGAGGTATAGTTTTATTCAACTGCTTTGAATATTTGAAAGCAATGTTTGATTTACTAAATGACCAGGAGAATTATTTGGTATCCTCTATTAATGAGATTAACATATAACACCAGGAAATTGATTCTTTTTAGAGGAATATTTGGTGGAACAGCTAATTTCTCCTGAAATTTATGACTATTTAAGGGTGAAATTTCCAAGAATTGCTACATTTTTTGGATACCAAAAATTCATAAAGACATTTTAAATCCCCTGTTTAGACCTATTGTTTTGGGGAGGGGTTCCAAAACACACCCAATAGGTGTTTTTATGGATAAATCTGTTAAACCATTTATGGAGAGTATTCAACATATTATTAAGGACTCATGGGATTTTTTAAGTCGGCTAACACTGCCTTTGTTCAAGAGATTTGATTTTTGCTTTTTTTTTTGTTATCTATGTTGTAGATCCTTTTACTTCCATTCCTAAAGAGGACGGATTGGAACACTTTAAGAATAGTTTGTTAAAGTACACTTCTTATCCTTGTGACCGTGTTAACCTCTTGGTTGAGTTGATGAGTTTGTTTTGGACTTTAATTGTATATACTTGAGGGAGAATATTATAGGTAAACTAAAGGTGTGGCAATGGGGGCATCATTTGCCCCTGTTTTTGCAAATGGTTCATATTTTAAGTACATAAAATTTTATGTGCAATTTTTGGATGGTGTTTTTATTCTATGGATATAGAGGAATTTTTAAGTTATTTAAATCAATCATCCAATTTTTTTGCATTTCATACACACTTTTAACAATGTAGTTATTAATTACTTGGATATGTTTACTGAACATGATGTATGTGGTTTTAAATCAAAAATCTTTCGAAAACCCACTTTTAGCAATAGTTATTTGGATTTTTCCAGCTGCCATCCTTATAATCAAAAGAAAAGTATTTTAAAGGGCCAATGTATTATAGCAGCTAGGATGACCTCTCACTATGAAGGGGCTAGTAAAGAAATTACGTACATTGGCCAAATGTTTTTAGATAGGGGCTACCCTTTGTCTTTAGTTGAAGACATTTGTAGTTATGGAAAATCAGAATAGGGTTTTAAACATAAACCTTTATTAAGTGTAAAAGTGTCAGAGGTAAGAAAAGGACCAGATAAGAGATACATATGACAGGGCTTTGGTGGCTCAATATGGCCCCCATTCTGGGTTTATTAAAGAAATCATAAAAAGGAATTGGAATATTATAAGGGGTAACCCAACACTCCAGGAAATTATAGCAGATGAACCCTCCTTTGTATACAAAACAGGCCCCAACCTTAAACTTGTATATGAAAAGAGTGATTATCAAAAAAGAACTTTAATCAAGGGGAAGGGAACCTTAAAATGTGGGTTCTCTTCATAATGTCCGTACATTTAAGAGGTGAGTGAGCTAACCTTGGCCAATGAATTCAGTTGTGAGATTTGTTAAAGGCAGCTACCAGATGAAGAACATGATTTATCTTGTTGTTTGTGGCAGTTGTCCTGTATTCTAGGTGGGAAAAACTGAAAGATGTTTAAAGAAAAGGATATACAAACACCTATATAGTATAACTAAACATGATGACAAGAATGCATTATTTAGACATTCTCTTACCTGAAAAATTTCCAGAATTTCAACTTTGCTATTTTAGAACACGTTTATAGTGATCCAAGAGGAGGGGATTTGAAAAATAAACTAGAAGAGAGGGAAGCTGTGTGGCAAGTAAGATTGAAGGTGCAGACCTTCCCTGGAATTAATGAGAAAAATCTCCCTACAACCATTCTCAATTAAAAATTCTATGCAATATTAAAGCTTTCAGCTGCATCAATCTTCTTAATATTCTCCCTGTATATATTAGAAATGTTTTGCAGTACATATTAGAAAAGGTTTTTGTAGTGTTTTTTGTGGTTATGGTATTTGTAAATGTATATGAGAGAAGATTTTTAGAAACACAGTGGTCACTGGCATTTGTCCTTTAATTAATTAATTGTATCTTGTTTAAACTGACTAATTATGATTTCTAGAAAGTCATTAAGTGGCGGTATTTATTAAAGTGCTGGTTTGGTAGTGAATTTTATTCTGAAGAAGTCCCAATTTGTTAGGGGACGAAAGTGCTCAATTTTGTAATGTTTTTAGCTGTGTGATGTGTATTAAATGTTTTCTTGTTTTTAAACATCAGTTCCGAGTTCCATTTTTCCACCGTTATGAACATTTTTTTATTTGCAGTTGTTGGTTTTGGCTGCGTATCATTATTTTTTCTTTTGTTAGCCACTTCTCATCCTATGGCAAAAGCTCAAAAATAATTATGCATGCACCAATAATTTGCCATCAGCCAAAGAAATAAGTTTGTTATTGGTGTGCATTAGTTAGCAATCTGGATAAAAAAAAGAATTAATACAAGGAAAGTATTTCATGTAAGTGCATTTCTGCCTTAAAATATTAATGCAATGATGGGACCATATAATGCAGCAGTTACAGGATTGTGATACATTGAGCACATCTTCATCTGAGTATTACTTTGTACGTCTGAAGATGCAATACACTAACACAGAATAGCAGCCCAGACATGAGAATATACAATATAAGGACATGCTAGACATGATGACTTATCTATATCATTAAAAAATATATTATATGTGCCCTGATGCACATAAAGATGCAGGCTATGTTATGTAGGTATAGTGTCAGTCATATTCATGTTTCTAGGCCTCACCTTACACACTTGCAATGTCAGTTCCCCTGTGACATTATTAGCTAATAGACAGAGTTCAGAAATTTATGTTTCATTTTTATAGGTTTGATTCTAATACAGTACATAATCAATCACAACATATTTTTATGTCACAGCAGTGCATCCTGTAATAGTGATACAAAATGTACATAAGGACAAGACAGAGGAGTAATGATATAATGCCAGTGAGTACATATTTGTGTGCAAAACTCTTAACCTTATGAACATCATAAACTATCCCTGAGTGCATGCCCAAAGATGCTACAATGTCAACTGAAATTTAATTGAGATATCATCAGTAACAAACATGAGCTGGAGTGACAGTGGAGCACATATACGTGTTTGGAGATATATATGTGTGTGTGTGTCTATCTATCTATATATATATATATATATATATATATATATATATATATATATATATATATATATATATATATATATACATACACACACACACACACACACATATATATATATATATATATATATATATATATATATATATGTGTATGTATATATATTTATATATATATATATATATATATATATATATATATATATATATATATACTGGTCAGCATACATGGCCAAATGTTACAGTAATTATAGGCCTTTTCTTTGTCATGCTGTATGGAAATGTGGTTTTCCACTGTTGCAGTCCTTGTGTACAGGATGATGTATGCAAAGATCTGTTTTGGGCACCTATTCCCATGTTTTTTTCATGGGATCTTTGAAGGGAAGACATGGCAGGTAATGGTGAGTATAGTGCTCTATTTAGAGCATAGAAGTGGTGTGATAAGAGAAATTAAAGCCATTGGCTGCCACTGTGGTGCTATAATGTGTCTCAGTGTGCTGATTGAGGCTTGAAATAGTTTATCCAAGGCTGCCACCTGTGCTACTGAAATCATGCATGTGGTTGAACAGTACCATCACCATTAAAGTGATCTAAAATGTGAAAAGGAGGAATACTATAGGACCGATTTGCTACCTCAATACCTATCATGACATAGTAACACACAGAGGTTTTCATTATTGTTTTTTCTTATGTGTAGCCCCTGTAGAGATTAGAGGAAACTGCGACATACATCAGGAGAGACTGCAATGCCTCAGAGAGGCACGGGGTATGAATCAGTTCAGGTACTACTGATTGCCATGTCAGACTAGCACTGATTTTATCAACCGGTTGTAAATTATGTGGATATTAGGCCACAAATGGTTGTCAGATATTTGCATGCATATACATATTCTGCATCTGCAAAATCTACCTATTTGCATGATTAGCTCATACAGCTTTGAAATATTCAACTGTTAGGTAAAAACAGATGGATGTGAGTTCAGTCCCAGACAACAGAAAATAGGTCTGCTATGCATTTTACAATTAACTGTTATCCATAAACCACTTATAAAATAATTATACTTTTTGTAGAATGTTTTTAATTATGAGAGTCATGGATATCATAACAGTACTCTAACAGCAATTTATGGCTTCACACATTTATATCCGGATGTACAACCTGACAGCTTTGCTTCCACAACACCTGCAGTACTTGCACCACCTGCATCAGGTAGCTCTTCCCTAGGGGGTGGCGCAGTGGTACCCAGCAGGAGGAGGGCCAAAAAAGGGGGCAATTATGTTACCTGACAAGAGCTGATAGGGCTGGTGGAAGAAATTATGCAGATGGCCCTCAGTACCCACATTGGCCATATGGAGAGAAAATCCTGCAGCAGACTGCAAAATTGCTGCCCCATCCGGCACTGCTCTAGGTGTCTGTGACAGGAGACAGTGGTGACAGTTCTGAGAGAGAGGACAAGATTATCACTGTGCTCACACCACATATGTGTGTGCCTCCGAAATTCCATAACTAACCACAGTCATGGTGTTCTCTTCCATCTTGAGTATCCATCACCATCCTGCTACCTAACCCGCTTTACATACCTATTCCTGTTATTCCTAAATACTTTCCCAGTGTTCCTCTCTCTCTTTAAAAAAGGGCTGCACTTCCTTGTAAGCATGCCCAGTTTAGCAATATATGTTGTATATTGTCTGTCCCACAATTGTTAGTACAAAACAGCTTCAGTATTCAACTGTGGGAAATAGTAATTGTCATTTGTGAGTCTCTTGCAAAAACTGCTGAGAATTTGCCTTTGGATGCATGTATGTGTTGAGTGTCACACAACTGAGGTTAGAGTCAATGCGAGGAGGAAAACAATAGTAACACAGGCCTGTGTAAACAATTATTATGTCAACATTAACAGCTTGTACAATTCATTGTAACCCTGACATGATATTCCAGCTGTCTGTAAGGTATGCTGAGGGTTGTGATCCACTGATTACTGTTGTCTGTTGCAGGATGCTCATTTCCCTTGTTAGTCTACAATAATGTTATCACACTCCCTTCAAATGTGTAGTTTCTCACAACTGTTGTACAAATACACAAACTCAGTGTGCCACTCAACCACAGCCCATAAGACATAACAACGTACCCAACACTATATAGTCATAGGTGACTCTATATTCAGGCACACTGATGTTCCACTCGCCAGGCTAAACAAGGAGAAAGTTACTGTCAGCTGCCTCGATCCGCCACATAACGCATGCACTCAATTCACTCCACAAATACAAATATGACTCTGTCATTGTCCATGTTGGTGTGAATGACCTGAGATGTACCTCCCTGGACTACATGAAAAGGGACTTGGATGAGCTCTCCGATCTTGTGGCCCAGGCAGATATGACCCTAGCTCTGAGTAGCATCCTGCCATCACCCAGAATGATACCACAGTACAAGGACAAAATGATTGACTTCAACAATTAGTTAAGCTTCTGGTGTCATTCTAAGGGAATCCAGTATCTGTCTGCATGGGATGACATGATCGACAGACCACGATGCTTTGCCATAGATGGCTTGAACTTGTCGCCCTTGGGATTCTGGATACTAGCAAAGGCTCTTGCCACCTCTATAGTGCCTTTTTTAGGCAAGGTTCAAATGACAAATTTATCACTGTAATAGGTACAAGCAAGCAAAATCTGAGGGTAATGCTACTCAATGCTAGAAGTCTAAACCTCAAAATGCACTCACTCAAGGCACTCCTTAAAATGGAGAACATTGACATCTGTGCAGTGACAGATACCTGGAAAGCACCCCTGCATTGCCAGGCTATAATTCATACCACACCTTTCGGCCACCTAACCTGGACTGAAACACTAAAGGCAGAGGCGTGTCCATATTCATTAAGGAAATCCACAAGTCCAGGCTAGTTGCTCAGCATAATGCATCTGAGATTATCCAAGTGCGACTAACTCTGGGTAACACCACAATCCAAATTGTAGCTTGCTACAGAACCCCCACCATGCCCCAGGATTCCCATTCCTCATTTCTTGATACACTGGAAAATATTAGGGTACAACCCAACACCCTAATAATAGGCAATTTCAACTACCCCACCATTAACTGGGAAAACTACTCATGTACCAACTCTTTTGCTCAACGTTTTCTGGAATTCATAAATTCCAATGCCTTGGATCAACTTATCCACACCCCCTGCAGGGGCAGGAATACCCTAGACCTGGTCATTACCAACAATGGCGACTGGTGTTCCACACCAGAGATCAATTCCTCATTGGTCAGATCCGGCCACAAGCTAATCACCCTAGACATCCACATCCCGCCCCCACCCCCCATTAGGGAAACCATAGTAAAAAATGTCTCCAAAGTCAACTTCACGCTTCTCAAGACAGAAGTGGTAAACATCATGACACCCATGCAGACGGACAATAAAGGTGCGACTGTTGAAGCCTACACAAAGGCACTTTATAAGCACTTACACAAGTGCATGGATCATGCTATCCCTAACAGAACCAAGATGCTATCCTCCAAAAAAAGGAAGCTAATATGGTGGTCCCGTGCTATAAACAAACTCTACAACAGAAGAAAGAAACTGTTGCAAAAAAGAGTAAAATCCCATGATTGGAGGAACTCCCTGGTCAGCCTCAGAAAGAAGCTGAGATCCCTCATAAAATCCCCCAAAGCTAGTTATGAAAACCAAATCACCACTGATTCAAAAGACAGCCACAAAGCATTCTATAGATATGTCAAGAATCTCAATGGCAACACTCAGATCTGCTCTGGGTTACAGCACAATGGCACTAAATATACAGAACCAACTGATATTGCCAACATCCTGGCAGATAGGTTCAGTGCTAAATTCACTCCCCTCTCACCCCCTAAAGGGCCCATCTCTATACCAGAAGAATGTAAAGTTCCTGTAATCACGGCTGCACAGGTAAAAACCACATTCTCCAAAGCCAAGAACACAGCATCAATGGAACCTAACAACATCCCAGGCTGCGTTCTACATGAACTATAAAGTGAACTGGTACCCCACCTAAGTACCATGTTCAGTCATAGCCTCACCTCAGGCTTTGTGCCCACTGAATCACACACAGCGACGGTTATCCCACTCCACAAAGGGGGAGCCACCACAGACCCCAGGAACTACCACCCCATTAGCCTGGTCTGCAAGACTATGGAATGTATCATCATGGAACTTATAAACAATGACATTAGTAATCTCCAAACACTGGACCCCACATAGTTTGGGTTTGTAAAAGGAAGATCATGTCTCCTAAAACTGACAGACTTCTTTGAAGCAGTCACCAAAGCCATAGACGAGGATAAGGTGATTCACACAGCCTATCTAGATCTCACCAAGGCTTTCGACACCATCCCTCACTCTGGAATTATGGATAAACTCACTAAACTAGGTACAAATCCCTATGTCACAAGATGGGTTGCCAACTGGCTCACTGACAGAACCCACACTGTAAAAGTAGCAGACTCCAAATCCAACTTCAGACCAGTGACAAGTGGAGTACCACAGGGTTCAGTCCTGGGTCCTCTCCTGTTTGGTATCTACTTCTCTGAAGTACAGGCTAACACAGAAGGTCTTTGGCTAATGACATTCGCAGATGACTGCAAACTAGGAGCCATAATGAAACTCCTAATGATGTGGACATCCTACAAAAGGGCCTCACTGAGACAGATGCCTGGTGTCAAAGCCATGGCCTCAAACTCAATGCCAAAAAGTGCACTGTCATCCCCTTTGGTAAAAACTCTGTACCCATGAACTACCACATAGGTGGTAGTCTACTTAACACTTAATGTATGATAAGACACCTTGGGACACAGATGGACAGTAGTCTCTCCTCTGATAATCACATCAGCACAGTAGTCAGGAAATTCTTCTACATGGCAAACCTCATCACAAAAGATTTCTCATCCAGGAAAAAAGAGGTCATTGTTCCCCTCTACTCGTCACTCATTAGACCCATTATAGAGTACAATGCCCCTTTTGGTATGTACCTCACAAGACATCTACAACAACTGGAAAGGCCGCAGAAATACCTCACAAAGAGGATTACTGGCCTCAAACAGATGCTCTACGCAGACCATCTCAAAAAACTCCAGCTTTACTCCGTTGCATATCGCCTACTCAGAGGCGATCTCTGCTTAACATACAAAGCTATGTCAAACCCAGAGCTGTTGGACATGCTCCACTTAAAGAAATTCCAATCCCTCCAAGCTACATACTCTAGGGACCTAAACCTTGTCACCACGATAAACAGAACATGCTGGAAGGATAGATTCCTGTCCCAGAGATGTCCCATACTCTGGAACAAACTACCTATCTATATGAAACAAAGCTCCTCATTAGCACTCATCAAGAAAAATCTTGATGATTGAATGGGATATAGGAAATTCACCCCAGGGATCACTTCTGTGACTCTGCTCGACTGGGGCATAGGAAAATAATTTTCTTGGGTGGCAAAAGCCAGGGCACCTTTTTGGCTAGGCTTATATAGGCCCTAGGGCCAATAGCCTAGTACCTACCTATGAACCTATGAAACAGCTCTGTGGTATCATCAGTAGCTAATACATGTCATGTAACTGTGATGTGATTAGGCAGAGTTTCAAATCACATCTGGTATACCTTGTAGCAGTGTATAATGGAGAGATGAAAAGTCTGATGTCCGAATGGAGAGATGAAATGTCAGCAAGCAAAGGCAGTGGTGAAATTGAATTCATCATCAAGTCTTGGTGAGTACCTTCACAAGGTGGATTCTGTTTTTACAAAATCTCACCAAGGCGATACTGATATATAGACTGTATTTATGTAGCATATATCATTGACAGAAGTAGGTTAAAAACTAAAAAAGAAAGCTGGGTGCACAAGACCCAGGATAAAAAAGTGCCTAATCCTGGTGGGCACACTGGTGCCAGGACTGGAAAAGATGACAGTGTAGAATCCTCCAAATATGGAAACATTCCTACAATGGGGCCAGGCCAGGCCCAGGGGGAGGATGACCCCCCTGTTGTAGAAGGAAGTAGCAGTCCACAAAAATCACAAAAACTGACAGGCAAAAGAAGAGCCATAAAGACGATAAAGTGGACTATTGAGGATAATAAAGAAATTATGTATTATTACTATTATGCAAAAAGCCCAGAATTTCCAGAAGGAGTCATTACTGGGCACATTGTGCATGCTTTGAAGAGTACTTTTGGCTGACATCAAAGATTGAAACAATACTCATTTCATGAACTTTAATCGTACTTTGACATAGGAATGGAGTCCATTCCTGTCATGGTATTAGAAACCCAAAAGACTTGGAGAAATTAAAAAGACAGTGCATAAAATAATTGGTGGTAGACAGCATGGCTTACTTCACAGATGTGCTATGATACATTCTACTTTGATAAGAAACTTTCACAGGTGATGTTGTATGCTCCCTGTATGTTGCTCTTACTTTTAACCATGGCAGTATTCATTCACATACAAACTGCTGATGACCTAACCTCCATATGTGTGATTTCTGTCAAGAGTTGTACAGCTTCTTCTCTGGCAACATTAGCTGGTGTACTGCTCATGTAAACATGAGTTAGATGGGCGGGATTTGAACCTTTGATGATTTCACCTGTGGAATACTATAATTATTATATTGTAGTAATGTTATGTAAGCATAACACAGTGTTAGTGTGCCATGTCCATCTGACAGATTGTATGACTCACTGACATCCTGCACTTATACATTGGTTGTTGTTTCCCTGTGCATTTTACATTCCTGGACATTATAGTTGTGCCCATGAATTTCCATTATCAATGTCAAAAGTAATGATTTTGAAAACAGTACGTGCATTTTGTTTGCTTGATATCAGGTTGTTTATTTCACTGAAATATATTTGGCAGCTTCTTGAGTATTCTTTTAGCATGCCTTAGTAACATGCTATCCTTGTGAATATATTCTTGCACAAAGTAATAGGTTCAAACTTAGGTGCATTTTGATTACCTGAGATCAGGTTGTCTATTCCCCTGAAATGTATTTGGCAGTCACCTGTCTCTTGAGTATTTTATTAGTGTGCCTTACTAATACCCTGTAATTGGGAATATATAGTATAACAGAGTCATGGGTTCAGACAAAGGTATGTACTTTTTGTTGGACTAATAACAACTGTTCTGTACCTTAGCAATGTATTAGTACAATCACATTCGCTCTTATTGTTTTTTTAGCAGGCGCTGCTACTCCACTGGTCTGAAAAGTAATCATTAACGTCAGCAGGGGTTAAATGGTATCTCTAATTTTGCCTGTTGAACTGGTATTACGTGTTACATTCCCCATAATTTTGGCTATCCTGTCCTATTTTAACATAATTTATTTCTTTTTTTTCCCAAAATGTTTTTTATTCATTTTATAACACAATAACTTAACAGATAGTAACAAGAAAAAACAAATAAACTATATACAATGTCCATAACAACTAAAAAAGCAATATACATAGGAGAACACTTAATATTTCTCTAACAGATTAAACAATTTTGTCCAAGCAATTAAATGATGGGTTGTGTTGTTAGTCCTTGCTTTTATAGTAGCAATCTCACAAGATAAATAAACTCATCTTTAAAGACAGGAGTAGATTGGGATTTCCAATTTTAGTAACAATTTTCCTTGCTATAAAGAGAATAGACCATAGTAAAATGTTTGTTTTTTAGGAATGACTTTAGGAACAAGAACATTGAAAAGGTTAAGAGAGTCAGAAATTATGCAGTTGTCATTCCACAGAGCTTTACAAAGATATTTAAAGTCAAAACAAAATGGGGAAATTATTTTGCAATTAACAAACATATGTATACAGTGAGCATAAGGATGTCCACATCTCCAGCATTTCATTTCATCTTTCTTGTACGTTATTTTTAGTCTATGTGGAGTGAAAAAAACATCTATTTAAAAATGTCCATGCGTATACATGCCAGAACAGGGAAGATGTGGATTCCTTCACCGACAGTAAACAAAGTTTTTTTATCTTTGCTGAGAATAGTTGTCTATTAACTTCACTTGAATAATTCCAAAAAGAAACATCTGTTTTGCTAAAATCATTTCTGAGAATTTTGTAAATAACAGATATGTATGAAGTATTCTTGGGAGAGCTATTAATAATTGTTGAGATCCAATCCAAGATTTTTAAGTTACTCTTATTGAATGCCTCTAATGAGGGTATGAGCTTAGTATGTGTAAAATCCTTACAAGTTTTGGATGTCCAGCCAATTGCAAATTTGTAAACTCTATCTGCTGATCAAATAGTCTGCAGAACTTATTTTATTACCTGACAGAAATTGATTCCAATATAATATGTCACCGTTCTTAAATTCTAACATTTTCTGAGTAAAAAAATATCAAACATTCATTTGTGTAAGCAATACGAAACATAATTATTAATAAATTCTTAATTAATTGATTAGAAAACATAAGCTTGTTAAACAACAGCAATATTTGGTTTATAAGAGGCATGAAAACAAGTTTTGACCTTTCAATTTGAATGTATATTTTTAAAATCCATATAAAGATGTTTGTATGTATTTGAGTATATAGTTCAAACAATGTCCTATTATTATTAAGAGGTAAGGTTTCATATATTGATTTCCAGTATGATGTATAAGAAGTATTATTCCAAAGCAACACTATCCCCTGGATTCTGCATGCCTTGCACGGCATGCAGGATTAGTGCAGGAGCTCTAGCAGGCAATATGCCTGCCGTGCGATCCAGGAACAGCCTGCAGGGGCGTGCACTAGTGCTCCTGCACTAGCCCTGCACAGACTAAGGCCCTGAATGCAAATCACCCCATTTTCAGGAGAAATCCATGCAAATGAGGTGAATGTGTGATCCAGGAAGCCTGAAACTGGTCATGCAGGACTAGTGCAATCTGTAGAAATGTACTTGGCTAGTAACTGAATACATTTCTGCAAAATCCAAAACGGAACTGTGACAGCTCCAAATAAAGGCTGCATATCAGTCGGGAAGCATGCCAAGGGCCAAGTATAAGGCCAATGGCATTGCAAACAGCATAAAAAATTAAAAAATCAACTTTTATTTTTTTTAGTTGATCTCGGCTGTTTAAGTGTAGGGCAGCGGCCCGCAAACGGGATCGGGGGGGGGGGGGGTATAATAAAATAAACCTAAAATAAGCATTCTAACTAAAATCACTATTCTGATGTGAAAGTCAATAGCAGGCAGAAGACAACATGGCCAGTTAGTAGTGGTTGCTAAGGGGGGAGGCTCAGTGTGAGACATGTAACTATGCATTAGCAGGCAATCCTATGCAAATGAGGGGAATGATAGTGAATCCCAGTTTTCCCCAGCATGCTAGTCACGTCCCAACAGTGTAAGAGTAGGAATAGCTTGGTGCAAGCCTAGGAGTTAGCTGACATCATGATGGGTGTGTCAGGCATAGTGTAAGTGGATTGGAGCCCTGTGGCTCAGGTTTGCTCCTAGCTAAGCACAGCTAAGCAAGGGGGTGTGTCTGTCTCTGCCTAGAACTCTTTACATTGCCTAAGTGGGTGTGTGTGCCGCACACTAGGTTTTAAAGGTTTAAAAAAAAAGTTAAACCAGGAAATACAGCTCTGTGCACATTTGAGCACTGCGTTCGCATGGCGTACCCCTGGGCTTAAACAGGAAGGGAAAACAGCAGTAGAAAGGTAATCTAGGAGAACTAGCATAGCTGGCAGGTGAAATGTATAAGAATCAGCCAGTTACACAGGCAGCAGACCAGCCCAGTCCAGAACACTACTATAAACTATGCAAATACCTTCCCCCCTGTTTTTTCCCACATTGCACAGCACCAGTGTAAACAAGCGGGGAACCTTTAACGATCAAAAAAACAAAATGATAAGGGCAGCAATAACTATCATACAACAACTTGTGGAAGAGGCTGAGGGTGGTAAGGATGTGAATGCTGTTGACCAACCAACCGTGAGGAGATGGAGAAGAGTGTACAGACCCAGGGTAACCTACCAGGGGCTACATGAACTGGAGATAGTGGAGTGCTATAGGGTGGACAGGGACCTCCTACAGCAAATTGTTGAGCTGTGCCAGCCACACCTGACACACAGAACTAACAGAGGGGAACCCATGCCAGTGGATACCAAGGTATGTGTAGACCTAAGAATACCAGCTACAGGTACCTTCCAAAGGCCAACTGGGGATATGATGGGGATCTCACAGGCATCAGCATCCAGGATACTCCACCAATTCCTGGATGAAATGTGAGCACATGTCGGTGAGCACGTATATTTCCCCAACACCCATGAGGCATTGGCCAGCAATATGCAACTGTTCCACCAAATAGCAGAATACCCTGAGGTAGTAGGTGCTATAGACTGCATGCACATATGCATCAAAGCATCACCCGGTGAGTGGAGTAGGGTCTACATCAACCACAAGAGCTTACCCTCCATCAACTGCCAGGTTGTGTGCGATGCCCAGGGCATAATAATGAATGTGTGTGCTGGCTGTCCTGGAAGCTATCACAATTCCCACATCTGGCATCTGATGCAGCTGTACTAGAGATTTGCCAATGGGGACATCCCTCACAGTCACCTAGAGGGGGATGCTGGATAAGCACTGGAGCCATGGCTGATGACACCCATCAGAAATGCACACACACCCAAACAAGAACTCCATAATGAGGCACACGCACAAACCAGAATTATAGTAGAGCATGTGTTTGGGATATTCAAGTCATGGTTCTGGTGCCTAGATACATCAGGTGGAGCCTTGCAGTACTCACCAGCTACATATACCCAAATTGTCATCATGTGTGCCATGCTACACAAAATGATCCTGCGGAAACAGCTGCAGCAGGAACAGCACAGGGCAGGGCCACACAGCCCACCACTATTGCCAAGGCCTGCACAGGTACAGAGTGACTCAGAGGAGGAACAACCTGAGCCTGCCCCAGTAGGCAGAAGGAGGCGTGCCCAGTATGCTCTAGCCTTGTCAAAGAGGCAACGCATAGCACATACACTGACACAGGAGGGACCCAGGGAATAACACCTCACTCTGACTCTCACATACAGTAAAAAGGATGCCAAACATGACACTACCTGTGCTCAACCATGTATAGGGAGTGTACTATGTGCATCGGACATAGGCAGCCTTGCAGCACCACCCTCAGTACTGGGACACCCACAAGGTAAGTGACTCACACATGCCAGTCAGGGGGGTTCACGTACCCAACAACAGTCACAGCCAGCAGGACAGGTGTAGACAAACACAAACAAAGGCTGTGCTATGGGCTTTGAATGATGCCTATGGGTAACCTACCCCCCCAGCCTACACAGACAAACTACAGCAGGTCAGGCAGTGGGACGTTAGTTCTGAAGGGTAGGAAGTCAGAAACTAATATGTAGGTAAATCAAAGCTAAGATCTGTAGTATACTGGTATGCCTCTAGTCAGCATGATAGCTTAGAATACAGAATGAAATGGAGTATCTGAGATACCAGTACATAACAAATGTGTACAAGTGTCAGGTGTTCCCCCCCCATCCTATATAGTAATGTAATAACAGTCAGGTGTGCCCCCCCATCCTGTGTAGACATGTAAAAATAGTCAAGTGTGCCCCCCCCCATCCTACATAGAAATTTAGTAGCAGTCAGGTGTGCCCTCCACAATCATGTGTAGAAATGTAGAAATAGTCAGGTGACCCCATCTTACGTAAAAATGTAGTAACAGTCATGTGTGCCCATCCCAATCCTGTGTAGAAATGTAGAAATAGTCAGGTGTGCCCCCCCATCTTACATAGATATGTAGTAACAGTCAATGCCAAATGATCAACGGATACCCTGCAGAAACAGTATGCTACCTGTAGGTGTACACCACAAAGGTCTGCAATGCAGTACAAACTACCTTGACTCGATCCACACATTCAGTACAGACAGACATACTGGACATGCTCATACACTTAGAGAAATGAAGGCAATGTCAGTCAACAACATACTGAAAGGTCATACTGGGCATGCTCACACACTTAAACAAATGAAGGCCATGTCTGCAAACACTAGTGGACCAGATATATCTGGCAGTCGCAGATGATAGTGCAGACACTCCTCAGTATGCACCACTCATGCTTTGCACACACACTGGATAGGAATACAGACATATATCTAAGGGACCACACACTATAATAAGCCAAAGGTAGATGTACATAAATGTGTGGAAGAGGATGACTGTGACAAGGAGCCATCCAGGCCTGTCCCACCCAGCACACAGACAAAGGGCCACAACCACATGAGGTTCAGATGTCACTCACTGTAGATACTAGCCACCGGTATTTGTCAGCATTACAGACTATGTGGTGCAAGTGCTGGCTGTGCAACATGACTGTACAAGGAAGTAGTCATCTAGCAGTTGTATACATGTACCTGTAAAATATGACCCTGTGTGTGCCCACATGTGGTGTGTCAACCTCTAGATGAATGGGTTATGGTCCATGCACACACACTGCCCTCCCCATAGCCTTACTATGACAAGCCTGCCGAGGTCATCAACTGTGAAATACACCTTTGGGAGAGTTGCAGCCCAGTAATCTCTGTGGTGCATCCTATAACTGCGTACTGCTGTAGTGTGATAAATTAGGTATGAGTTCCAATCCCAGACATGGCAACTGTGTGAGTGTGTGTGTGTGTCTGTCTGTCTTTGTCTGTGTAGAGAGCAATGCTTTTTAGGATAGTCACACTCCCTACAATTCAAATGCTCTACTTTGGTA
The DNA here is from genome assembly GCF_019279795.1 of Protopterus annectens. Classification (NCBI taxonomy): domain Eukaryota; kingdom Metazoa; phylum Chordata; order Ceratodontiformes; family Protopteridae; genus Protopterus; species Protopterus annectens. The sequence continues at coordinate 162,170,272 of NC_056740.1, read as the reverse complement.
AGGCTGCTGATGTCATCCACCTAGAAATACATTTCTGGGAAGGGTGTAGCCCAATAATCTCAGTAGCATGTCCCATAACTGCGTACCACTATAGTGTGATAAAATAGTTAGGTAGTTGTTCTAATCTCAGACTTGGCAAGTGTGTGTGTGTCTGTCTGTCTGTGTAGACCGCAATGCTTTTTAGGGTAGTTACACTCCCTACAATTCAAATGCTCTCCTTTGGTAAGGCTGCTGATGTCATCCACCTAGAAATACATCTCTGGGAAGGTTGTAGCCCAGTAATCTCAGTAGCATGTCCCATAACTGTGTACTGCTGTAGTGTGATAAAATAGGTAGGAGTTCTAATCCCTGACTCGGCAAGTGTGTGTGTGTGTGTGTGTGTGTGTGTGTGTGTGTGTGTCTGTCTGTCTGTGTAGAGAGCAATGCTTTTTAGAGTAGTCACACTTCCTACAATTCAAATGCTCTACTTTGGTAAGGCTGCTGATGTCATCCACCTAGAAAGACATCTCTAGGAAAGTTGTAGCCTAGTAATCTCAGCAGCGCATCTCATAACTGCATACTGCTGTAGTGTGATAAAATCGTTAGGAAGGAGTACTAATCCCAGACTTGACAAGTGTGTGTCTGTGTAGAGAGCAATGCTTTTTGGGTAGTCACACTCCCTACAATTCAAATGCTCTACTTTGGTAAGGCTGCTGATGTCATCCACCTAGACATACACCTCTGGGAAGGTTGTAACCCAGTAATCTCGGTAGCATGTTCCATAACTGCGTACAGATGTAGTGTGATAAAATAGTTAGGTAGGAGTTCTAATCCCTGACTTGGCAATTGTGTGTGTGTGTGTGTGTGTGTGTGTGTGTGTGTGTGTGTGTGTGTGTGTATGTAGAGAGAGCAATGCATTTTAGGCTAGTCACACTGAGTACAATTCAAATGCCCTACTTTGGCAATCCTGCTGATGTCATTCACTGTGAAATACACCTTTGGGGAAGGGGCACTCCAGTAATCTCTGGGGTGCATCCTATAACAGCATCATGCTGTAGTGTGATATAGAACTCTGGTAGGGGTTCTATTCCCACACATGGCAGTTGTGGATGTTTCAAATGCCCTACATTGGCAATCCTGCTGATGTCATTTACTGTGAAATACACCTCTGGGGAAGGAGTACACCAGTAATCTCCATGGCGTGTGCTGTAGTGTAATATACTAGTTAGGTAGGAGTTCTAATCCCAGACATGACAGGTGTGTCTGTATTTGTCATTCTTATCCTGTGTGGTTGTGAGTGTGTACCAACTGGACTCAATGTGGAGTGGGTTTTGTAAATTTCTTATATGGTGGGTCAAGTATATATCACAGTGTCCACCGTACAGGGATAACAGATGTGAAATAGCCAAGAGGCTGGGGTGCAAATCCAAACCCCTAAATGGGACATCAATGCCAGCTGAACAATGTTAGCAACCATTCTATTACCCAGGGAACACTCTCAACCCATGTCTCATACACACACACACACGCACACACACGCACACTCACGCACACACACACACACACACACACACACACACACACACACACACACACACACACTTGGCTAGGCAACAGCCGCTATGTTGGTAGTACCCTACATATTGCCACTGACAGTAATCATGGTGTGATTGCAGTGGGCTACAGAGGGCATGGCACCCTGTCCATCAGTCCAATAGGCATGTGCATGCTGACAGTGCACCTCCCTCATGTTCTCCACTTGACACCTGCAACACCTGTGGTGCCATCAAATGTGACCCACAAAGAACATACCATGCCTGAAACACAAGCCCTGTATGGACAGATGCCACTGACACCAGGGAATACTAGTATCATGCCATCAATGTAGGTGCAGGGTCAACCTGCTGTCCATTAACAGTTCCCTCCACATGAGTCCAGGACTGGCACATCTGATGATAACACTCTGTGTACACAACATGGGCCAGACACACCAGGTACAGTTCCACATGTCACTGTACATGCATGTGGAAGGTGTGCACATCCCAGACACTGTCCATATCATGGACTAACAAACACATACATGGCAAGCAATGCACAGCATTGGCCACATGCAATAGTCACCCAGGTGACTGGATGGTGAATACAGTACCCACCTGTGTGGGCAACTTCAGACACTACACCCCTGAGCCACATTGCAGACCACTGTCATGTAGCCTGATGCCAAGGTATACCCATCACATAGCCTTGTATAGCCATCTGGCACAACCAACCACAACACACCCGTGAAGCAGTACACCCATGCATATCAGTACTGGCACCCATGTCTGTATGTGTGGTGTATGATGCGTATGACCACATTCACAATCACTACAACCCCCACTGGCATACTGAAGCATGCTGTCTGATGTCAGACACTTCCACATATCCTTTGCACATTTAACCTCCTTATGACCCCTGTGGTGCATGTGATACCTACACAGTACTGTGTTGTGGCAATCCCACTAGTGATGAATTGTATTCCTGGCCCTACCAAGTGTGTCAATGGATGTGCATCCCTATGAGAGTGTGGCTGTGTTGACGCTGACACCTGTTCATGTGAACAGGCACGTGTACTACACCTACCACATAGCTGCCATATCCCTGTTTCAGATGTCTCTCACCATCACATATACATTCTGAGGGCTCCCCAACATGTAACCTATGTGGCGCATCCACTAACTGCATGGACATGTGATAGCACTACCTAGTCATCAGGGGTTTTATACCCTCTGCTGGTAGGTGTGTAACACAAACATGCTTACGTTTTAGTCTCCAACCCCACCCTGACTTTTCTGTGCCTCTGTCTGCCTCTCTCACTCCCTTTCTGGTGGATGTGGAGACTTACACCTGCATTGCTTAGGCAGCAGCATGTGTATTTTAAGTGATGTTCAGGATCAGCTGATAGCCTCTGCATGACTTGCAGTCCTCCTCTAGCTGATTGCATGTGGAACAGCTATGGTAACATTTCCATAGCCAGTTGCATGGAAACACACACAAATATCTAGGAACATCATGTTAGTGTTTGGCCTTTCATTCACGGTGAGCAGGAACTTGGTCTGTTTTTTGGCAAACAGCATATCAGATGGATTGGGGATTTACCTCTAACAACATACACTGTGGAAAGAGGGTATCAAACAGGAGGGGGATGTGCCTGACCTGACTACAGACTGTAAGTGCTGCTATACTGCATTTGGAGTAATGTTGGTTTAACAGGTGTGTGGATATGGCTGTCCTACATGTTTTCATACCTGCCATGTCAGTGCTATGTTTATGGGGGAACACCCATCTGCAGGGTCATCTGCAGACTGGCCAGTGTGTGGTGCCTTTTGTTTCAGGTGTTATCAACAGAGCACCTATCTGTGAACTGCAGAAGGTAGTGTAAGAATTGCAATCTGTAGATGGTGACAGCCATGACAGTTACTGACTTCATATCCCTCATAGGACATATGTTGCAACAAATCCAGTTACAACAGTAAGTGTATGAGGTTATCACAGCAACATGTCAATATTGGCCCTGTGTATGTGCCTCCAGCCACAACCCTGTCAACCTTTGTACATATGTCATGCAGTAAGGGGTGCATATGTGCTGTACACTATAATTAGTCACATCATATCTGATAATAAACCATTGAGATATCAGACTGCTACACATGTTATGTATAGTAGAGGTTATATTTGATGACATAACCTGGACATTCTGTGGTTGTGTGTACAGTACTGAGGTCTGTGTACTTATGGTGATTGTCGTCAGTGTGTTTATTGTTAATATGTACCTTGGCCTGTGTACAGACTGTGGTAGATGTCATTGTTCTTGGTCCGGTTCTATCTGATGTTATATGCTGCTCCACTGTATGTTACCCTATTGGCTGACATGTTTGTTGGGCCTTACACGCAAATGTCCCATACCACAGACAGGCATCGGAGCACACTTTGTAGCGGCCCAGTCTATGTAGGGTTAGTGTGTGAGTGGCACATATGAGGTTGGTGTTGAACAGATAGTCCATATACTGTAATAATGCACTTGCATACCATATGTGGCTATGGCTGTGTTCGCATTGGTTGTGGTTATGCACTTTCACACAGGTGTATGTTACTCTGTGCTGTGGCATGCTTGTAGAGCCTGCTATATATGCAGGTACATCTGCATTCCCCCATAGGAAATGTAGGCCAGTGTTGAGCTGGTCTGCCTGTAGCCTGCACAGTGCTTTGTTACATGCTTAGCAGCTTAGTGTACTTACCCAGTGAGATGTAACGTCCAGATACTTGCCAGATGTACTGCTGCTGGGCCACCATAACAGTAATGTATGTCAGACAGAGCAGTGGTATGCTGTACAGATGTATGTCAATATCTAGTGGGTAGTATGTGGCCATGGCACCTCTGTACCACTGGTTAGTATGTGGCAGGACAGGCAGGGATGTGTGAATGCATAACCTATGGGGACACATTTATACCAGTAGTTACGTGTTATACCCATCTACATGGCTGTTAACATCCACATTGTCAGGACTGGTCCACATGTCTTGCACTAATGGGTTATGTGTATACCTCTGGACTGTCCAGAGTGTGTCAGACTGTCCACATTTATTGGCCATTATCCCTGCTGTAGCCCACTGGAGCATTACATGCTAGCCGTGGTACTGTACTATGATGTTCTTCGGATGTCTGTCAGTAGCCAATGGCACACATGTTAAAAGCAGATGTGACTTCCCACACACACCATGTCTGTGAAGACACTCCCTATTACAGTAGGAATAGTCTACAAATATACCTGCTATATATACCTGACATCCCCTTGCACTACTAAGTTGGGACTATAGGGTCTGAGGTAGGGCTACACTCCATGTTCAGGACATATGGTGAGGATATATGTACATATGATTATCCAAATATCTATATAGATGTGCATATATACATATCGACATACACAGATGGATATGTATATGTACATAGCTATACAAATAAACACCCAGATATATACATATACTGAGCAATATATGTCTACACATATACAGATAGAGATACATATGCACATATACGTATGGATATCTACATATATATTGACAATAGTAGGTATATCAGAATAGATATGTATGCACATATAGTTACTGATATCTACATATATACCAACATAACTAGGCATATCTGTACACATAGGATGTGCACATATATATATATATATATATATATATATATATATATATATATATATAGCTATATATACATATATCTATTTATATATATACGTATATCTATATATATATATATATATATATATATATATATATATATATATATATATATACATACATACATATATGTATATGGGAGCGCTACAGAATCCTGAAAGCCCAAAGTCCTGAAGACCATCAGGGGTGAGCTGCCTTAAGGTATATGGATCTACAGTACCATACAATCCACCTTGGTTAAATGCAGGCCTAATGCCACCTGCCATACAGACTGTTCAGTGTTTCATTGTGCTTGTGATGGTGTCAGTTGTGCCTTGTTATGTAACAGTTACATCCAATTGTGTCAACTGAGGTCTTTACCCCCTAGGGATTGTCTACAGGGTGTAGATAGAGGCTGCTGAACTATACATCTGCATTACTTACTGTTGATTGTTTGGAATCCTGTGGCCCAGTCTGTCTTTACTATTGTACTACTTGATGACCTTGGCCTGGACCACATTTGTTAACTTTTCCAGACTACTATATTAGTATAACTGTTTCACAGTTGCATTACTCAGTTTATGTGGATGTCTGTGTCTAAACAGCTATACCACATGGCATATACAACTGTAATAGTACACAAATAAAGCTTTCCCATTTATGCAAACCTGTGTGTGGTGTTATATCCTTTGATTTCTCTCTGGGTATATGTTGCAGGCAATGATTGTCATTTGTATGGGTGGTTGATACAGTCTCCAGTTGGTAAGGTGGTAACTGTAGGAATAGGGGCTGTTCCATATTGTGTGCACCTACTACATATGTATCTTACTATAGATATCTCTGCGTGTGTATGTGTAGTTACATATATATATATATATATATATATATATATATATATATATATATAGATATATATAGATATACATGTATATCTGTATCTGCATATATGTGTCTATGTATATGTATCCTAGGGATGCCCATGTCATGTCAGGTCCTGGTTATGGGATCTGCAACACTTAGTTGTGTATTGTAGGGTGGACATGTTTGGCTGGGGGGGGGGTTATACCTATTCGCACAAGATGTCTATTGTTTGGGGACTCTCAACCCTATTAACGGTGCATGTGGACATATATGTTTTTGTTATTTACCCATTATCTACAGATGAATTTCCACATATACCAATATATATATATATATATATATATATATATATATATATATATATATATATATATATATATATATATATCTGCTTACATAAATATAACTATGTCCGTATATACCTACATATATTTTATATATATATATATATATATATATATATATATATAGATATATATATATATATATATATATGCTAACATATATATAACTTGCTGTATATATTTAGGCATATACATGTAGACATATATATCTATAGATGTAGGCATTTATATATATATATATATCTATATATTTATATATATTTATATCTATATCTACATATATAGGATGTGTTTTATCTATTTCGATATTAATATTTATATATATATATATATATATATATATATATATATATATACACACACACACACACACACACACACACACACACACACACACACACACACACATACATCTACATGTTGAAATACATTTCCTGTACTGTTGAATGACTGGGCTGGATGATATGTTTGTGAAAACATCAGGGTTATGTATATCTTACATGGCTTAGTGGTGTGTGGAGCTTTTCTCCCTGGGCCTCCGCTGAAAATTGACCTACGTCCAGTCGGACACTCCTGGTCAACAAATTTAAATAAATAAATAAATAAAAATAAATAAATAGTGGTAAAGCACTTTGGTGATGGTGTGCAGGGTCCTGGGTTTGAGCCTTGTAAAGGCTGTTTATTTTGTTGCTGGGCAGAACAAGGGCCGGGTTTGCGTGGGTTTGTGCGGAGGTAAGCACTGCTAACTTCCGGTTACAGTTTCTTATACTCAGTCAGCTTCGAAATTGCTTAACTAGTGTAGGCATTGCTTAGCCCCACGGAAACAGGCTGAAACCCGCTTACTACTGCATAAAAGTGCTTACTTCTGCTTATCCCGTGCTAATTTCTTTAAAAGAAAAGAAAAAAGGGTTGATAGGTAGGGATGTGCAGGATGTGTCTGGGGAAGGTTTATAGCTGCCTTTTCTACTAGTGCTGTGCATATATACTGAATTTGCAGGTAGATTTGGACACTCAAACCCCTGAGAGAGGGGTGAGGACAACAATAATAAGTTGTGATGCCAATTAGACCAGATTACATGTGTCCAGTGGACACATATGCAAAATGGACAGCTATGTATGGGGTGAGATTTTTCTTGGGGAAGAGATTCCCCTTTTTCTTTCAGGTGAGAGTGGGATGTTGAGGTGGGGTGGGGTAGTAGGTATATTTGGGGAGGTAGGTTGGGTAGGTTAACAGACAAGAATAACAAGATGCATACAGGGGCAGTATATGACACATGTGGGGGGTAAACACCTTGATGGGGAGGGGTGTTGGGCAATCGGAAGCCCATGAGCCCCATAGTGGAAACAGTGGGACTGAGGTCCCCACCCATAGGCAGTCACCACTTCACCTTCACAGTCCCAATGGTGGCTGTGCTGGAGGCTGAGTTGCAGAGCCAGACTGACACTCTAGTTGTGACTCACTTTCCTCGAGCTGTCGTAGAAGATCACCAAGCTGCTAGTTGAGCTCTCTACACACCATGACCCCAACCTGGTGATGTGTGACAGGGTCCTGTCCACACCCACTCCCGGAGGGGGTGAGCCTCATCCCCTGTGGTGGTTCCATTTAAAGGTGGTGCAGGACCAATGGACAGGGAGGTCCCGGGTTGGGATCCAGACATGCTGGTGCCCAGTGCCATGACCAGCAGAGGTGGGACAGGTGGGTCCACTGGGACCAGCCTTACCAAAAGTGCTATAGTGTTTAGATTTCATCATCATATGTGGGTTAGTAATAGTCAACACATTCCAAGGTTAGGTATAACAGCATGCACAGATATTCCCATTAACCCAGACACTAGACACGGAACAGTTGCATAGCAAACAGAACACATGCATATATGGGACCACAGTGGTAATAAGAACAGCATGCAAGTCCATTGATGACACCATGCCACCAATGTTGGAATATTTCATTATAGCACATGGATGGGAGCAATTAATATATTTATCAAACAATTGGACATTATTAGAACATAGGTGTTATTACATATAAGTTAGGGTGGGTATGTTGATTATTGTTGAAGATATGGTGGGGGGGGGAGATGTCAATTAACAACTAGTGTATTCCTGTAGTCCACATTACTCTCCTAGTCAGTGCTGTTATCTGTACCTTACAAGTCTTACTACACTACTGTATAGCCTTAGTCATTATTATACATGAACTGGCTTTACCTGCAGTATACACCTCTTATCTGGTATACCTGTGGAGGGAATGTTTGTTAACACTGTTTCTACACATACTCCCAGATTCCGGGTTGATGTTGTGCACATAGCTATCCAACTCTTTCTGCACAGACTCTGGCCATGTGTTGACCACATGCAGGTGTGCTGGGACATATCTAGAATATTGCCCTCTTCAACCTTTAGTGACCTGACACACACATATGCATGTTTTCCTACACAGTTATATTATGTAGCACAGTGTGGATGACAGTGATCAGTGATACGTTATTATTCAGAGAAACTGCAACACTCAATACCAGAGTGAACAGTACCAGTACAGGTTATGGTCTGTATTTCTCAGCACAGTGTTCATATCCGACGTACCTGTGGGAGCAATGTTTGTTAGCACTACCTGACTGTTGCCACACAAGCCTCCAGATTACACATTAGTATTATGCACATACATCTCACTATGTTACTGTATAAACTCTGGTCACAGCTTGACAACATGGGGGTGTAGATAGGACATACTTGGCTTATTACTCTCCTAACAGTTTCAGGGGTTGCTACAGTGACAGATTTGTTCTCATAGATGTTTGACAATCACTTGTATTCCCTGTTTGCTGGCTAAACATCTGGGATCATGCCACAGACTTACCAGGGGGACAGGCAGCAGATATGGGCCCATATACTGGACATTCTGGCCTCATCTGTACAGTTGTGGGGTATAATTCTGTATGCAGCCTACTTCCACTCCCAGGATTCAAACCATGGCTATGTCTGCTGCAACTTAAACACACTGTCCATCAAAGTTGTGTCTGCTATATAGATATTGCTGTATATCTCCTATCTGCTCTCTGTCTTATTAATCCCTTGTGCTTTTGCATTCTGACCTTGTATTACAACACTCTTATACAGATTTCCTAGACAGTTATATGTTGTAGGACAGTGTGGGTGACAGTAATGTGTAATACCTCATTATTCAGAGCAACTGCATCAGTCGCACTGCCATACAATTCCAGTGTAAACAGTACCAGTACTGGGTGTCATTCTTGTATTTCTGGGCACAGTGTTGGCATCTGACAGACCTGTGGGAGAAATGTTTATTAGCACTACATAAATGTTCCCACACACAGTACCAGATTCCACATTACTATTATGCACATACATCTCACTCTGCTACTGTACACACTCTGACCACAGCTTGACAAGTTGGGGTGTAGATGGCACATATGTGGCTTCTTAGTTTTATAAGGTATTGGGGAGTTGCTAGTGTGCCAGCTTTGTTCTCATAGATATCTGTCAATCAGTTGTATTTCCTGTTTGCTGCCTATACATCTGGGATCGTCCCACTGATTCCCCAGGGGGAAAGGTTGATAGGCAATAGATATGGGCCACTTTACTGGATATTCTGGACATATCTGTACAGTTGTGGGGTATAATTCTATATGCAGAGTACTATCACTGGCAGGATTTGAACTATGGCTGTGTTTGCTAAAAAACAACAGTTCACATCTCAGTTGCATGTGCTATTCGGGTTTTGTTCTCTGTATTTTCTCTGTTTAATATGTGTCTCTCAGTTGTACTAAATGGCCTCTGGGGATTACACCTGTCATATACAGGCATTCCTACACATTCAATTTATGGTGCACGGTGTGGATAGCAGTGCTTAATACAACAGTACTATTACATGATTGCGAATCTACATTACCATATGATACCAGAGTACACACATGTAGTCCAGCAGTTAGACCTTTATTGTCAGGCTATTACACTTTTATTGACATACAGACGATATGAGACTCTCCCTGCCATATTCTCTAGTGTATGCAGTACTTGCCTTGAACAATACAGGTTTTATACAGGCAATTAATTTACTACTACTTTTAGTTTTACTTCCTATGACAGTAAATGCATGAGTATTACTGACCTGCCTCGCATCGCAACCTTGCCAGGCGACTGACATGGGCCTCCTAGTTCACGGCCCACTCCACTGCAGCTGTGGGGGATATAAGAGGAATATTTAGCCATACCTATCCATGATATACCTGAGCTGACAATTATTACACACATAGTGGGGTGATACTTACACACAACTGGAACATCCCCTGCTGCTCTAGCCACCTGGAGCCATTCCTCCAAGAGGTCCCCCTTACACTGATTCAGGTCAGCATAGTGATACCTGACCTGCTCACCAGTTTGGGGGTATGCCAGTGGCACTGATGAGGTCACGAGCGAGATGGTCCCAGGCCTCCGCCTTATATTGGGAGTCCTGGTACTGGCCCTGCAGCAGTCTCTGATCATGGTCTTTGACAAGGAGTCCTGCCATGATTTTGGACTCTTGGATGCACCAGCGCTGCACCCAAAAGTGCACACCTTCTCCCCTTACTGCCATTGTGCCTGCAAGGGGAAGCTACAACCAGTTATGAGACGTATTCCTGCCTCTTGGGTTTAAGTAGGGCCGATTTCCTACACTTTTCCATGATTGGCCAGTTTTGAAAAGCCTAGGCTATGGGCAAACTTGCTTACCTAGGGTTGGCATTGTTTAAAGGGGTATAACACTGGGCACATTGAGTTAGCTGGCATACACATTGTTTACACCTCCTAAGCTGGCCTGTGCAATGCTTAGCATTGCTTACTATAGACTTTACATTATAATTCCTTTTTGGCATTGAGTTATTATTCATTACACCTTATATGTATGCCTGGTATCCATGATTCATATGTACATACACTGTATGGGGTCCTTGTGTTTTATTGGGGTCTTCAATACTCTGTTACAATTACACCTAACTTCTGGCCTTACTGCTGTACTCTGGTTCAAGTATTTATGTTATGTAGTTGGTTAAGTCACATATGGCTGTATACCGATTCCTTTCACAGGTTCAGTTGGGTTTTACTATGGTGAAGACTTGTTTTCTGATACCTCATTTTTCTGTACTTCTGTGTTGGCTTGGTGGTTAACTACTGTGACTATGGTGTATAGGGTCCTGGGTATGAGACCTGCGTATTTTTTTATTTTGTTGCTGGGCAGAACAAGGGCCATTGGATACAGAGTGATTAAGGCACTTTTGAGCAGTTGTAATCGGGTTTGCACGAGGGTAAGCAATGCTAACCTCTGGTTAAATATGCTTACAGAGAGTTAGCTTCAATATTGCTTAACCTATGTGCGCATTGCTTACCCCCACTTAAGCGGGCTTAAGCTTGCTTACTAGTGCTTAAATATGCTTACTACTGCTTATTTGTGCTTAAACCTGCTTACTAATGCTTTATTCATTATGACACTGACACCTCACATGTGCATTTACTGCAAGTACTCCAGTTCATATATATATGTTATTTAGTGGGTTATGCAACTAAGTATTAGTCATAACGTGCTTTGCCATGGAAAATGTAATGTGCTGCAGTGGGACTCGAACCGGAATGCCTGCTTGTAAGGCAAATGCTCTGCCTACTACACTATTGCTATGCTGCTTTATTTATATATATCTTCCTTGTTATCCTCTTCAGCCATTTAACTTGCATTAACCATAGCTTAGCGATGGGCACACCCACGCACCTATGGTTAGCTTTAATCAGATTTTAAAATAAAAAAATAAAGGGGTTGTTCATTTTATTGGTGATTACTTACTGTTGTACACAAGGGGGAATGTTGATGGGGATATGCGGACACCTATGAGCGGTCTCGCTCATTTCGTACCCCTTTCTGCTGTTCTTCATTGCAGGGGCATGTATATTCTGAGAGCTCTGCTCTCAGACACACCCCCTGTAGTCTTATACACTCCATGTAAGATTAGGAGCTCAGGCAGCGTGCCTCATTACTATGCATGGCACACTGCTGTCCTGCTCCTAAACAGCTGCCTCCGTGCAGGACTAAGCTAGTCCTGCATGGAGGAATAGTAAATCCGAGGGTATCAGTTTATTCTCCTAACCCCCCCCAAAAAATCAGCCCTAATGCCATCATAACTTGCCTTATGAAATGTTTTATAAAAAGTTTTAACTAAATTTGCCACTGCTTGTAAGGTTTTACAATACTCTCCCATGACCAAGTTATGCTAATATAGTCTAAAGTTGCCAGCAGTTGAAATTACTTGATGTTTAAAACCTTAATGTTTGGACTGTTTAGCACAATATCCAAAAGATTTCCATCTCCGGTTCATTATATTGTTAAGCTTCAGTCATTAGTTCACAAAGACAATTATTTTTAAGCAAATATTCTACAAACCACACAAATATACTAGAACACAGATATAAAGCAACACTTCCTTATTGAACCAGCATTGGTTTTTCAATTGTTCAAATTCTGGAAGAGCAGGATCTCTTCATCAGGAGTGATACTAACCTGAAAGATTGAGTAATTCAAAATCTGCATTGGTCCACTAAAAGCTATTACAACTTGTCTATGTTCTGGTGACTTTGTGTTTTTTGTAAGTAGACCAAATTGGCAGTTTTTTACATTTTTTATTACATTCTGGTAATTCTCAAGCCTACTGGAGCACATATCAGTATAAACATGATATATCCCAATAAAGCCACAATAAAACCATGTGATATTTAACATCATTACCACAATCAACAGAATAAGCTGGAGGGACAGGTTCATAACCCAGAGACGGCCCATGCTCTGGAATAGACTTCTCATACATGTCAAGCAAAGCACCTCACTGGCCCTTTTCAAGAGAAATCTTGTTGAGTGGATGGGAAATAGAAAGTTCACCCCAGGGATCAATCCAGTGGCTCTACTTGATAGAGGCACTGGGAACTAACGTCAGGTGGCATGATGTCAGGGCACTTTTGTAAAGGGTCCAGGAACCTATGAACATATTACTTTTGAAGGATTCTAATGAAGATAGTATGAGAGCTTCAGTATATACATGACAGGTGATTTAAACTCATTATCATTGTTTCTTATACCATTGGCATAATCTACACTATGTTTGTCAATATCATTTGCAGTGGATGAAGTTTTTACCAGAATTTAAAATTTGTTGTAATACCAAGAGTGTTAGGTTGAGTATTTAAAGTAGCCAGGGTAGGAATTGATAAATGCTGGTTCATCTTCCTGATATGGCCCAAATCAGTAAAGGAATGGAAATAAAATAAAAGCATATTGACCAGAGTCGAAGGTAAGGCTATTTAACTGAATAAAAAATAGCAAAACCACTAGCAGAAAAATGAAATACTCTTCCCATGATCTCTGCTTGGTTTGTGGAATTACCTCTGCTGCTTGTATGCTGAGTTTGCTGGGATTCAGATGCACTCAGTTGTTTGTAACAAAAAAGTTTGATCTTCTTTTTATTGATGATTTGTCAGCATGGACTTAACTGAGGTATCTGTAGCTTCGTTCTCTGAAACCTGACTGATGAAGTGTGCTGAAAAGCTTGTGAAACTTGTAGATGTTGCCCTAAAAAAGAATTTGCATAAGAAATGGTTACATTTTGTATACTGACTGGCAGGTAAAAGCTTCTACATTGATTTACAATATTTTAGACATTTTATTTATTAATTTATTTAATGCACATATTATATATTGTGTTAATGTTTTTATGGAATACTTGCACTACCTTGAGACATTCCCTGTTGAGTGTTTTTTCCATTGAGTTTGTTTCATTGATGTTTGCTAAAATTGCACTGACTTGTATGGAGTGAACTGGCAGTGCACCAAAGCCTTTTTTATGCTTTTTTTTTTATATAGTTTTTTCCCCACTACAGTGCATCTGTGGAGTGGGTATATATATATATATATATAACTATATATATATATATATATATATATATATATATATATATATATATATGTATATATCTATCTATATATATATATATACATATATATATATATATATATATATATATATATATATATATATATATACATATATATATATATATATATATATATATATATATATCCATCTATCATCTCTGTGTGTGTTAGGGGTGTCTGGGGGTGAAGTTGCCCACATGGAGGCTAAAAGAAAGCTTGACCCATGAAAAAAAATGTTTTTCTGTTTCCATGCTTTTACCATTTACGGTTCTTAATTTTGAAAAACTCTGTGAACTGTGACTCATTGGATGAACTGATTGAACATGAGCAAGGCTTTTTATCTTACATTTTTAAATGCAAGTATTTTTATTCAGTATGTCTGCTAAGCACTGGTAATTTATTTATTTATTTTAATAAATTCTTGTATTTTCCCAATAGCCATCCATCTGTTTTTTTTTTTTTTTTTGTTTAAATATCTGCTAGTCTGCTGTGCAACCACACAATTACCTCCTACCACACAGAGTCCACCCTTTATAAAACAGAATCAAGCAGCCAGTTCACAATCATACGTAGTAAAACACTTCTAATTCAGAAAAAAAAGGCTAGAAATTTTTTTGCATTTTGATTACACTGTAAAGCATAATTGGATATTTTCCAGAAAACAACACTTTCTGGGCAAAATCTTGCCTTCTTCTATTCATTTATAGCTGACTAGAACATTGAAAAATAGATACAGGATCATTTTGCTGTTCAAAAGTTCAGCAAATCTCCATCTGTTCTCCAGACTTCATCCTGCCAAATACTTTTGACTGAGCAAAGTATACCATGACTCTGTCTTTGCTACAAGAACATGGTGTACAGTCAAAAGGATGAAATGATCAATATTATACCATGATCCCCCCAAAACGTGCACGCTGATTGGCCAGCGTGCCCGTTGTAAATCGAGTTATACTAATGGAAAAAGGTCTGGTCGCCCGGACTTTTTTCCATTAGTATAACTCGGTTTTTTAAAACACTGTCTCGCTGCTTATTTTAAAGCTGTCTCGCTAAGTTAAACCCATTTAACATAGCGAGGCAGTGTTTTAAAAAAAAGCAACGGAGAAAGCAAGATCTCCGTTGCTTTTGTTTAGTGTTTCGCTATGTTAAATGAGTTTAACATAGCGAGACAGTTTTAAAATAAGCAATGGAGATGTCTCGCTATGTTAAACTCATTTAACATAGCGAAACACTAAAAAAAAGCAACGGAGATCTTGCTTTCTCCGTTGCTTTTGCCCACAGCTCTGATGTACTGCGCAGGCGCTCAGTACTGCCGCGGATGCCAGACATCTGCGGAAGGGCAGTAAACAGGCATTATACTATGCCATTATTTAAGAAAAGTAATAGTTTCTTTTCTTAAATAATGTCATGGTATAATAGCAATAACCCACTTCTGGGTGTGGGTAATGCTAAATTTACCCACGGTTGGCTTTGTTTGGTCCCTCGGGCTTCGTACTCGGGACCAAACCACGCCAACCGTGGGTAAATTTAGCATTACCCACACCCAGGCATGGGTTATTGCTATAGTAACTTTTACAGAGCTGTTGTACTTAGTGAAGAGCAGGTCTGGATTGTCTGCACTGCTTTCTGGGAGGACCAAGTCAAGAACAAGGAGAGAAGATAAAGGATTGTCAGTAACGTTATATCCTTGTAGACAACCATCAAGAGGAAGAAGACATGGTAGTTCAATGCTTGATCTGACCAGCGGTGTTCAGAACAAAAGACTGATTCCAGCTCCTAGCCAGATGTGGCCACATCACTCTGGAACACTAAATGCCAAAAGTGGTTATGCCTATCAATGGAAGATGTAATGACCTCAGTGAATCAAAAGTCCTTCAGAATGGCTGCCAAGCCTTTTACAAGAACTACAAAATAATCTAGAATCATTGCTGCTCTGGATGTTGAAATAACCCAATGCTAACAATGGCTTCAGGGTTATGTAACTACTGTTCTGTGCACTGTTTGTTGGTGTCTGTGACAATAGAAGGTGCTGCCATCACAGCTAGCTGGAATTTTGTAAATAATTATATATCATTTGTGAATATCAATCTGATTTATAGAGATGTTTGTGTTGAAAAGGTATTTGTAAAGTGCATGTGTTTGAAATGTATCCACAGTGTGTCCTACTGGAAAGAACAGAAATGTACATGCACTATTGTAATTGTTTAAATGTATATGTTTTAATAGAGGAAACTGGAAGGTTAGCCTCATTCCAGAAAACTATAAAATATATCTGAAATTAAATAACTTTACGGGCTAGGCCATAAAGATCAGATATTTCACAGGTTTCAATGTAGCCAGAGACACAAAGTCTGTACTAGGAAGCTTTCTTCATTGTCTTTGGGGTAAACTAATTACTACTCTGAAAGCATGGAGGTATAAAATTGTTTTATGACTTCCAACACCTGTCATAGATTTGAGCAAAAGCCCTTGTGTGTGTATTTTTACAGGTAGGTGCTAAATCCTGCCAGCTTCCAGAAATGGGGGTTTGCATAGGAACTGGAACTCAGATGATCAGAAGTGATGTCATTCTGCATGCTATCCCATGAGGAATATTTTAGATAGTAATTTGAGAAGTCCCTTAGTGAGACAGAGGATTCTGTATTCTGTCTTGGGCCTGACAATAAGAAGGACCATTCATTACATCACCATATCATCTGCCTTGCTCTACTAAATAAGTAGGGAATAGTAATTCTCGTAGATTCAGTCAGGAATATAGTAAAGTTTAGTTTAGATATTGTTTTTCTTTATTTGTCTGAGCCAGTCATTCAATGTTATTTTAAATATTTCCTGTGATTTTAAACTCTGATGTAACTGTGAATATATACTTAGTATTTTCTTGTTCTTTTACTACTTAATTATATTTAAACCTTTCATTGTGACTGATCTTTGTAGAGATATTTATGTTTTGAGAGTATTTGCATATTTATTTGGTGACACTGTGTAAGCCAATTCTAATACCCTTGCTCTTGGTCAAACTACCATTTGTATTAATATTAATTTCAGTCAGTATATTTGGTACCCTTGGAAGAGCCTTAAGGTAGCTGGCAGGAATGTCTGGTGGCAGTCATAACTACCTTATAATCTGGGCAGAAGGGGCATAGCTAGTAAACTTATGTCAGCCTTTCCCAGGTGTGTGTGTGTGTGTGTGTGTGTGTGTGTGTGTGTGTGTGTGCGTGTGTGTGTATGTCAGCTACTTCTGCAGAGACATGAAGCACTGTTTGGGCAGAGAGGGTGCTGGAGGTCTTCACTTGGACACTCAGCTGAGATCTCAACTTTACAGCTGTGCCAGTGGGGAGTCTAACTGGGGATCTGAAGAAAGAGAGAGAAACCAACCCAGGACTGATGGTGTTCCCTGTGTGCTATTAAGGGAAATTGTGCTTGATGAAGAGAGCATCAGTTGGGGATACAGATGGTATACCTGTTATCCTCCCAGTGAACTTTCCCCACTGTTGCCAGTTGTGAGGATTGAGGGTCCTTGATTACTGGCTCAGAGGTGGGGCATCACAGCATTCAATGATAATCATAGCATCAAGAATCAGGTGATGACATACAGAAAAATAACATAAAGATCATTTTTGTTTGTTTGAGGAAGTCTGCTTCCCCAGCATTCTGAGCTTCAAGTTCATTTTATATCAGAGAAAACAAATTTTCAAACCACCACAATCTTGGTCAATGGCATGCTAACTCTGACAACAGAGGTGTCATTTTCTGATTATGCAGGCGTCACACAAAATAAGGACAGGGAATCAGTCTTTAATAATTAGGTACACACATCTTAGCCACAAACCTTCTCCAGTCAAATGGCTGACTACCAGTGTCATATCTGCCTTATTGACCTGATGTACCACAAATGGCAATACTACGCTTATTATTCTTTACTATTTTTATTAACAATTTCATCATTTCATTCAACATCTTGAGTGCAATAAATCTAGACAGTCAAAAATTATGGGGGAGCAAAGGCCCAAAATCATCAACAGATTTTAAATATTCACATTAACGTGTACTTTTAAGGATATAAAGCCTGAAACTAAAACAAATGTCATTATTTAGTGACTTCAGTTCTCAATGATTTGCCAGAAAAAAAAAAAAAAAAAATTTCTGAGTAAGAAACAAAAATATGAGGCAAAAATCTGAACATTCTGTGAAAATCTAGGCAGTTGAGAAGTATGAATGGATTGCTACAAAAAGGTTTGTTTGTTCTTATAACATATAATATGCTATTACATTATTGTATATTTAACACCATTACCTAACCCGATTGTATCAGTACTTTATTTTATTATCAAATACTATCATTATATCAAATATGTATATTTATTGTATCAAATATGTGTCAACTATGTATATTAACTGTATCAACTACTTTATTTTGTTTATTATCGACTACTAAAAAATACTGTAAAATGAACTTTTCTCCTCAGGCCTCCTCTGAAAATGGGTTTCTGACCCAGTGGATTTTCCCGGTCAGCAAATGTCTATAAAGAAATATAAGTAAAATGAAAGTCATAGTGAAGATTCCATTCATGCCTATTCTCCTCTTCATGGATGTCTATGAAACATAGAGCATTTGTTCTCAAAATGTGGCCCCCTCATTCAACTACCACAAAACTAAAGCCATGATGTTTGGAACTCATACATAACTGGCACAGAATTCTCCCCAATGATATATCACTACACCAAATAGAACAAGTCTGTAGTCATTGTAGTTATTTAAATGCCTCACTTTCTGTCTACGCAAATCCCTGAAATTTGTAGTAAAACAAAAATGTGACTTGCATAACTAACATCTATAAAACAGTATATGTGGTTTCTATGTATCTAAGATCTGGAGCAGAGTTTGCTCTTGGAAGGATAATCCTGCTATCTAGTCTAACAAATGTCCGTTCATCAAGTTATTTTCCTGCAGTATACAAAAACACACTGCAGTGTGTGCAAAAATAGCTTATGTACATTTATAGCTAACTACCAAAGCAAAGAATACAACTGCTTCTCCTTGATAAAAGCAAAATGACTTCCACTGTTCATAAACTGTTTCTAGCTTTGCTAACGTATATGCTACCTTTTCTGGGCCCCTGCCCTTCTCTCTCAGGGGATCTTTACCTGTCACTGTAGTTCTCTCTATGGACCATACCTCTCAACCTCTTAATGCAAGAAATCTGGACAAAGCCTAAAATAATGGTGGGACAAAGGCTCAGAAAATAGGGACAGGTTTTAAAACATTGCTTTTATAAACTTAGGCAGCTGCTAGAATAACATGATTTGTGTTAGCATGCATTTTCTGAATGAAGTCTGAATCTCAAATATATGTCATTATTTGGTCATTAATGGCTTCAGTCCTCTATAATTTGCCAGAATATCACAGATTTTATGAGGAACAGATCAAATATTTAAGGCAAAAATATGGATAGTCTGTGAAAATCTGTACAGTTGAGAGGTATGCCTTTACCCTTTCTATCCTTTCATACAAGACAAATTATTTTCCTTATTAAAGGTATTGACTGTCACTACTTCAGTGAAATTATACAGACTGTATATAATAAGACAAATTACTTATGGTTCATTCATTTATTATGTTTATATCTTGCCTACTGAATACATAAACAATGACTATTTGATCCCATCTACCTACTTGTGAAATAAAAGAGATAAAAAAAGTAAAATATGTAATGGGTACTGGTGATACATATATGAATTTATATATTTATACAGAAGAAAACATTATGGAAAATCTGATTTAATAAAATTATTTAGAACACAGAAAGTCATAACCTCACTCATGGAGAGACGAGCTGCTACCCTCCCTCTAAAAATAGCTGAAAATAATGTTAAAGTGTTCCTCCTTCCAAAGAAATATATTGCATTTATCAGAACATTGGAAAAAAAACCTGAAGGAAGGAAACAGAGCAATTTTCAGTATAATTAATTAAAATGATTTCCTATCACCTTTAAGGGGCAAGATTGATTGCATTTAAGGTTTCACACACATGTAATAAAAATCTGGACAATGCAATATATGTTTTGTGAAGGAAAACTCCACCTTGCGTGACATAAAACAAAAAAAGGAAACCTATTATGGCTAATTAAAAGTGGGTTGACATACCATCCATTTCTATTTTTTCAGCTGACTAAAATCAAACTTTGGGAAGTTACGCTAAGCGACAAAAGGATGTTGTAATGTATTTACCATGAAAGGGATATGACATCATACAGATTACTCTGCAATACAAAGAGGGAAACAGAAGTAGAGGCAGAGAGAATCACAGAGAAATTGAAAGAAGACAAATACTGACAGAGGAAGAGAGAAAAGAGAAAGTAAATGATTTATTTTACATTTTTCCCTTAGGAAATCATGCACAATGTTTATTTAGTTTGATTTGGAATTTACACTATTTCCTAGGAATGCCAGTTAGCATGCATATGTATTTAGATAGTGTTAGATACAAAGCTATACTAAGTGCTGGAAAACATCTGTGGTATAAGCTGAAATAAAAATAGTCCAAATGCTGAAACTTACCCATTGATTTTTATTTATTTATTAATATTGGTTTACTAGGGCAGTGCTCTAATCAATATTGATCAATTTCAAGCTTAGCCTGGGTGAAATACAAAACATTTTGCAAACATAAAATACAAAAATTACAACAATAATAGAGTAGTTCAGACTAATTGCACAGAAAATTTGGGTATATACATTCTAGTGACCTTGTCTCTTAACCAGATTCTCATCAGAATAAACTTGGAGTTAGTGAGACATCAGATTTGTTATTTATGCATGCAAGTATATATGTGTGTTTGTGTGTGTATACACGCGCTCATGTGTAGGAACTAAAGTAGTTATACACAATGTTCCCCAAGAAAAAGATTAAACACAACAATACCTACTCATTAGAGTATCAACTAAACACTGTGACCAGGGTTGCCAGACGTCCCTATTTGGGTGGGACTGTCCCGAGATCAGCAGCCTGATCCCGAGTCCCGCCCTGCCGGTTTAAATCCCGGCCAGCCTCCGCTTTGTTTGTTTTTTTTTTTTTTTTGATTGTCCCGTATACCTGGCATACGGGCCAATCAAAAATTGCTAAACACAGAACTTCTTGTGTTCCGCATTAAACACGAGAAGCTCCGTGTTTAGCGATTTTTGATTGGCCCATATGCCGGTATACGGTCCAATCAAAAATCGCTAAACACGGAGCTACTTGTGTTGAATGCGGAACTGCAATGCATTAAACACGAGAAGCTCCGTATTTAGTGCAGAGCTACTGAGTGAGTTCAGTTCTTTAATGTGGAACTCTGTTCCGCATTAAAGACCTTTTTTTTTTGGTCTTCAGTTGCCGAAGACCTTTTTTTTTTTTGTCCCTACCTGGGGGGCTGGAAATCTGGCAACCCTGACTGTGACCCACAAGCAGTGATGGCTGGTGACTTCAAATCAAAGGTGGGGGGGCTGCAGGAGACAGCTGAACGGGTGGGGCCAACTAGAAAGGGGTGGGGCCCAACTAGAAAAGGTGGGTCTATGTTACAGTGGGATCAACCCTGACCATGCTTACCAATTAATATAAAATAAGTGCTCAGTCACTATTGCACATGCTGAGTAGTCTAGTAACCAATACTAGACTAAAGCACATTTCAGAGTTAATGAGGTGTTAGTTTAATTTTTGCTGCACAGTGACAGTTGTCACACCCTGTATGCTTACCCCCTCACACATTAGTCTTGCAAAGCCAGAATTACAACAGTAAACAGCAAGGCCAGT
The DNA here is from genome assembly GCF_019279795.1 of Protopterus annectens. Classification (NCBI taxonomy): domain Eukaryota; kingdom Metazoa; phylum Chordata; order Ceratodontiformes; family Protopteridae; genus Protopterus; species Protopterus annectens. The sequence goes on along the minus strand of NC_056740.1, from coordinate 162,148,130 downwards.
TATTTCATTCTCACTCTGACATAGCCCCATATCCCAATTTCTGACCCAAAGTCCCTGGTTTGAACCTATAAGGCATAAAAAAAAAAGACAACAGTGACATTACTGTATTACTTCCACATAAGCAGTAGCCAAAGGTCAGCACTTGTACTCACTGCATACCACTACAGCCAAATGCACAGCACTCTTGCAAAGGCAGAATTATAACAGTAAATAGTACGACTACTCATTTACAAACAGCCGCTCCTCATAGTCATTACCTACCTAAAGGAAGTTGTCTGGCCTCGCCAGCTTTAATAATGATGTTTTCATTACTGTATTGAACTGATGCATGCAAATATTCAGAGTTTGCATTCTGTCTTGTTTCACCCAAATGCACATTAGTCCTGCAAAGCCAGAATTATTACCCCAAAGCTACAGTGCCAAACATTTCATCCACAAACAGCCATCGTATCAATTACTGACTTAAAGCATCTGCTTTGATCGTGCCAGGAATAAAACAAAAATAACAATTATTGCATTAATTTACTCTGCACAGAACCTGTAGTCACAGGCATGTATGAATGCTGACTTTACTCAAATACACATTCATTTTTCAAAGCCACAATTACAACAGTAAACAGCAAGGCCAGTCGACTCATTTCATTCACAAACACCCCCAATTACCTA
>NC_056740.1:162132464-162142464 GCF_019279795.1 Protopterus annectens | reverse complement strand
GCTGACAGATTCACTTACAACAAACCTTACCAGACCCACCACTGTTTGTCCCGGTCCCTTTCAATAAACACATCACACCGAATGGCATTTGATGACCTTTATTAAAACTTCCATAACATAGCTTTGATCACCAAAATTATTAATTACAACTAGACACAATATAGTTGGTTCTAAACATAGCATAAATATCCTTGTAATGTTAATCAGGGCAGCATGCCTACTCACCCTGTCCCAGTAAGCAGTGTCCATACCTTTGCTCGCTTACTTTACTTATGAAGCAGCATCCCAGACTCACTTCATATACAATTTACCCAGTAAGCAGCATCCATACCTGTACTCGCTTACTGTACTTATGAAGCAGTGTCCCATCTCACTTCATACACCATTCATTGAATTACCTTCCGCCAAATAAGCAGCATCCTTACCTCAGCTCACTTATCTATTCAGCAAACTTCCTCCAGCTGCTCATTTCCCTTTTCCCAAATCCTTGAAATGAAGTCAGACACCAGAGGAGGAACAGAAGAGGGCAAGCCTGTCCATCTTCTCCACCAACCAACCTGAACAGGTTGTTCCCCCTCCTTTCTACCCCAAATTTTTAAACCAACTACCTCCCATAAAGGGAAAAGGTTAAGCCTAACATCATTCGGTGTACCCATCATCTGTAAAGTACATTAGAACCAAATTGATTTTCCTTTCTTAGTGAATCAATTGCCTAGTAATACCACCATCATACCCACTATCCCAAAAGGAAGAAAATTCATAATCCCAAAACCACCCAAATACTAACTTCAAAACTCTACTTCAAAATTTTAATGACCTAACACTAAGAGCCAGAAAACCAGAACCCCTTAATCTAGTTCCTGAACTTCCTATCCCAGCAATGAAGTACTTTACATGCCCAACCTTAAACCTCCTTAATTCACTCAGTACCGAATGGCAATCAGGCCACCATCCAAAATTTGTAAATTAACATAACCCTGTCCACCGTAAAATACAAAAGTCACCGCTAAATCCCCCTGATCAACTGGAATGTCCTGCCCTGTGCACAAGCCTGAATCAAATAACGCAACCACCTGTCCACCAGTCTCTACCCCCAGGTGGCTGCAACACAATTTGACCAAGTTAACACCCCTACCATCTACTTGAATTATAAAGCTATCCCCAGATTCCTGCAGCAAGCATCTGGTCCTGCTAACCCAGCCTGACAACCAGCAAACCATACCACAGTCATATCAACCCCGAGAATAGTCCCTACTCCTTCAGACTTCCCCAACTAAAGGTATGATGCCTGGCAAATTGAAAAACACACCAAAATCCCATATTCCTTGGATTTACCCTTTAAAGCTTTCCTCTCAATATGCCTTCTGTCCTTCAATAATGAATTCAACCCTAAACATCCACTAGGACACCCAAACCACCCTTTGCTTACTTAACAGTAATCCGCCTGTGCAGTCTTTGCTTGCCACTCCAGCCAAACAGCATGCATCACCTTCAGGTCACCGACTGATGTGACTCCCTGCACCTCTCCACAACCACACTACCCATCATTCCAGCTATAGACACAATGGTCAATATACGCTGATCCCTCGTTGATCTGTAAAAGAAAAGAAACTGTTAATGCACTGCCATAAACCAAAGTATCTTAATCTTAAATGCTAGCAAGGGGACCCACCACCATCTTCCTTCAACCCTGTCCGAAGTATGAGTAAGTCTAACTCCTCTCATAATACCCAAAGGCTTAAATGTCATATATGACATTAATACCAACTGCTAAGGAGACAAGTTATATCTCCCAGAGACTGCCCCATCGCTGAAATAGACTCTGTATACCCATCAAACGTAATATGTTGTCACCCACTTCAAACGCAACCTTGATGAGTGGATGGGTAACCACAAATTTGTCACAGACATCTTAACTTAATTGTGACAAATCCCAGTAGGGATAGCTAATTTTGACCAACCACACACATTCCCAAACCCTATGGGCAACATCCCCCTCTTCTGAATCACCCTGCCATAGAAGATCAACAATAAATTAGGGAGAAAGTACCAGGACTGCTTTCAGCTACCCCATAACCCTGCATTCACTTACAACAGCAATCCGAGACCGAGTAAAAGAATGACTCCTTAAAAACCCTGTATATCAGACACCATATGAACACAAGATGCTAACATAGACGGCGCACATCCTACCACAAAACTCAACTGCTTTAACCTAAAGGTACAGCAATCCTTTTGTACAAGTACCAGACAACCCAATGCAAAACTACACCCCCCCCCTTTTTTTTTTTGCTACTGTGGTGGTCAATGAAATACTCATTCTGCCATCATGCTCCTCCGCCCTCCTTCTTATTAATTTCCTTGATACTTATGTATTAGTCACACCCATATTCCAGACAACTTAATATTAGAAAGTCCAGGAGTCATCTGTTTTAGGCAGGGTTAAGAAGGACAGAACAAAAATTTGAATCAAATTCAGGGACAGTGGAGACGTATGGCCCCAGTCCCCAATGAGCACAGGAGGAAAATGGATTCCCTTCAGTGGATTCTGCATGAGATCAAAGAATCCGGACAAAGCCATAAAGAATTGGGAGGGCAAAGGCACAAAATTAGGGACCCTTAATTCTGTACATCCTATAAAATCTGTACAGTTGAGAGGCATGCCTCAAAGTCTTAGAGCCCAAATTCTAGACAGCCACAAACAGAGGGCCAACCCTTAACTACTGCTCTGACAAACTCAAAGTTACTAAAATAACCACTGCTGTGAAGAGGAAAAATTTTGAAACTCAAAACCAATCTCTGTCTCCCAGCCTCAATCCTCTATACACAATCATGCATTGTCAACTCACCCCATATCCAGCACCTGTTATAATTATCTACTAATTTCTTTTTTCCTCCCCCCCATCCCATCTTGTGTCCATGCGATGAAAGTGTAATGGCACCCCTATGCCCAGAATCGGAAAAGCATGCCACCCCCTCCATGACCGATAGTGTGTAATTGAACATGCAAGATGGCACTTGCCCACACTAAAGACTCCTGGGAAGCCTGAGAAGTAACAGTTACCAAAACTCCCCCAAACCTAACTCCGAACACAAACCCATGGCAGCAAACCTCCTTCCAGGCTGTCCATTCATTGCTACATCAAATGCAAACCAACAAGTTTCCTTCTGTCATTCCCACAAAAAGTCTGAACTCAACATCTGTCATCACTGTTGAACAACCCTAGCAGCAACCAAGAAAATAAAGACTAATTCAGAGAGCAAAGCTTCACCACTAAACTAACCTTACTTGTTGTTAAAATTAAGCTCAACTAAGATAGCATAATGTCTAAACCTCTGATTTGCATTACCTTGACAGTGTATGTGGTCAATGTAAGGGCCATTCCTCTAATGCCTCTAGAAAATAAATCATCAAATAAACACCTATTATGTACTACTGTTCCTTAAAACTAATCTGAATTTTCCTCTGGTCACCTTGAATTTCATATCAACTACCAGATGAGCCCTTTTAACCCCTGGTCCCCCCTTTACAGTTACAGAACCACAGTATCGTAGAAAACCTGACGGAGCCAACTACACACCACCACGTTAGAAAGAAAATGTGCCAACCTTCCCCCATGACAGTTAGCAGATGTAATAAACAGAGGTAAGTGCCACACTGTACCCTGTATCTGACCAAGCATTCAATCAGTATTACAGTTCTACCTCCTGCACAAGAATCTGCCATTCAAGAGCAACTCCCAAGACAGAAACCCACTCTCCCAGTCGTGATCACTCCATGTGGCCAATCCACCATTTCCCTGCTCTGACCCATGCCCACTGCCATGAAGAGGCCAAGCAAAACCAGAATTCGACAGCAGGAAACCAAAGAGCGGCCCTGCCCCCCAAATCCTACCACCTGCAGCACCAGGAAACCACCATAACTACACTTACACATTCCAAACAAGACTTATTTCAGGACACAAAAGGGGAAATTAAATTAAAGCTTCTGATAAATCAAATCTGGAGCAACAAAACCCCTGCACCCAATCCTTATACAACAAATTATGAATATATCCTACATTGGCTCACTGCTAAACTGAGGCAAACTCTGAAGCTTAGCATCTGCCATTTTAGCTATGTAGAAAATGACAAACTCCCATTTCATATCTCAAATGACTATACCAACTGCACCGATTGCCATGAAATTCATTTTTAAATATCTATTTTATCAAGCCACACAAAGACACAAACTCAACCAATTCTGCTGCATGACACCACCACAGATCCCTGTCCATAACTCTCAACAAAATCGGGGGCCACTCTAGCAATAATCAAGGACACTTGAGTCATAACTGTGCAATTACCTTGAGACATGTGCAAACATATGAGCAACCCCCCTTTAATTGTTATGTTCTATAGTGCAATTAAGTCACCATTTTTTTTTTCCTTTTTTTTTTTTAAAAGGTTAAGTGGGACCAATCTATTATTTTAGTCAAATTGGGTATGGTTGCAAGCTAGGCCTGCGTTACCCCGCTCCCCACAGCCAGAATGCTACACCACTCCTGCACAATGAATAGCTAATATGCAGGCTGCCTCATAGCCTGCAAACTCAGTCTTGTCAGAAGGCTAGACTGTCATTCTTCCCCACAACTGCACCTTACCTTCTCCATTTCCTCTCTGTTCTGTTTAATTTCTTATCTATTTATTTATTTTTATTTCATTTTATTTTTTTTTTCAAGGAGAAGACGAAGGCATCAATAATGGGAGTACAAAGGCCCAAAATGGGGATGCTTCAAATATTGCTGTTATAAACTTAGTGATTAATAGAACAGCTATAGAATTAACATGAATATTCTCAAATGTCTGAAACTCAATGACTGCCCCTATTTTGACGTTAACCCTGAATGACTTGTTGAAACCACAAATTTACAAGAAAAGCAAATACAGGGCAAAATCTGAACATACTATGGAGATAAAGCTGCAGACTGATAGTAATTGGACACCCCCTCCATTTTTCACTGACAAAGCTCCAAAATGCAGAAAAATGTACATTCTGCCTATCACTTCAGAAGGAACAGTAAAAACATTTAGGCCTCTGACCTCCCTAATCATGCTATGTGCATGCGTGACCAATGGCAATCACTCGCTGGCAACTCACAGCCCCAGACACTTGTCTCCTTCTTATATCGAAGTTAGCAGAAGCAAATAAAATCTGCCAATAAAGTACATAAATAGCAACAAATGCACTAAACAAGAAACAAACCATCAAATAGCACATGTTCAGTACTCCACAACCTCCATGTTAGAAATCACAGCCAAGAATCAAGCTAGCAGCTGTGGCAGAGTAGCAGTTAGCCTACAACATTCCATGCTTGCACAAATCATACCAAATCAGTATCACAACTCCATTCCAATGCACAGTTAACGACCTTACAAGTTCTCTTTATCAAATGTGCTCAATAAGCAGCGTTTGAGTTCAGGAAAGCATAGAATGCACGCTGACATGCAAAACAAACAAAAAAAAAAAACGTGGCTCACAGCATATTCTCTACCCTTGCAGCACAGAGATCACAACTGAGAGGACCCAACTCCTGCCTCACAACCATAAACGCCAAAACCATAGAAGCGGGTATTAAAGGAACTGTTGAGAAAAACACTCCAGCCAAAGAGACTGCAATGGAAGCAGCATGGCAGAGGCAGCTGTCCTAAAGCCAGTGAAATGTCCATCTCCAACCCCACCAAATACCAGCCATTTGAACCTAAAGTCTTATGATAAAAGGAAAATCTCCTTGCCCACAAAGTTAGAGAAAATCATCAACAAGCAGGGAAAACCAGAGGTAACCACCACTGAGGCCTACCTGCTCTCAGGATACCTACAGGTCATCATGGATGTACAACTTGCAGTTAGCAAGTTCATGCCAAAATGTGATTGCTTACCCAGCTACACTTGTCTAAACCCCTTAAGCCCCTCCCCATCCTTATCTCATTTCCTCCCAACCATCCCTTCCTCCATTTAACCCTTTCTCCTCCCCAACCCAACTAACTCCCACTAATACATCACCCTAACCCCTCTTGAAGATGTCACAGGACAACTTGGTTTGTTACCAAACCTCATTTAGCACTAAAACACGTAACTGGCTCAAGATTCCTCACTGTGTATCTTATATTCAATTCACCCAAATCAAGAAAATCATCCATACCCCATCTGTCTGCCCACCAAATAGACCCTCTACTTCAATGGTATCTTCCAAATTGTCCCCTTTGGTCAAATAATAAACAACTGCTTACCATCTGTAAACCACAAAGGGCTGCTGAGGCCAGAGTTTCTATTCCGGTAGTATAACTAGAACCTGGAAAAAAATTCCTACAGCAGTCAAGTTTATCACACACTTTCATCTTTTCAAACCTTTATTAAAAGACTTGCTCTCCACCTCCTGGCTTTGTCCCTTCTCCTTATCTGTGACATAGCTTTCTAACACCCTTCATCCCCTTTCTTATTCTTCCCTTTAAAGTACTAACTCACTTAACCTGCTTATCCCCTTCTAATACCTCACTTTATTGTACTTCTTAAACTACTCTACCTACTTCTAATTAGCACAGCCAAATTACTATTCCCTCACTACATCCCTGTTAACACTCAGATTTTTTTTATCTCCTCTAATACATCACTCTATTGTATTTCTTAAATTACCCCTATCTTATACACTTCTCATATCTGCAAAGTCTCAGTACAAGGCTTGCAAATTTAATGTCTGTGAATATCAATACAAATTTTGTTTTACTGTTATGCTATGTATTCACTGAAACTACCTTACAAAATTTGTTATTGCAAATACTGATTGCATTAAATATGATACCTTGGTGCTTTTCTCACTGAGCCTCCTCTAAAAAAGACACCTGTGCCCAGTCAGCCAGGTAAAAAATGTAAATAAATACATGTCTATGAGTATGAGATTTTTGGGTATATGTTTGTGTGTGTGTTATTGTGCTTGTGCACATATGTGCAAGCATGTCCCCGGTGTGTGTGTGTGTGTGTGTGTGTGTGTGTGTGTGTGTGTGTGTGTGTGTGTGTGTGTATATATATATATATATATATATATATATATATATATATATATATATATATTTATAGGGTACCTGTCAAATCTTCGAACGCTCAAAATTTCAAACGTTACATGGTCGAGACCAAACGTTCAAAATTTTTGAGTGCTCGAAGATAGACTTTCAATGGCACCGTATGGTGCAGATAGGGAGAATTTCCCTTTTCTGCACTGAAGTGCGGTCTCAGAGTTGGTATATTTAAGAAGGGGGGTGTGGGGGGTGAAGGGGGACTTGCCCCTCCCCCCTTGCCTACACTGTTAAAGTGTTTTTTTCTGTGTTTTCTTTTTTTTTTTTTTATGTTGGAACATCCAAATGTCGAATATTTGGTCTCGACCATGTAATGTTCGACATTTTGGATGTTTGAACATTTAACATAGACCCTATATATATGGGTCTATTTTAGAAGATCAACTTTTCAGAACATTGAACTTTATATCATCTCAACTATATGAAGTTCAAAGTTCTGAAACATCCATCTTCCGAACTAGATCCATATATAGGTTCACAGGTTCATAGGTAGGTACTAGGCTATTGGCCCTAGGGTCTATATAAGCCTAGCCAAAAAGGTACCCTGGCTTTCACCACCCAAGAAAATTATTTTCCTGTGCCTCTGTCAAGCAGAGACACAGAAGTGATCCCCGTGGTGAATTTCCTATCTCCCATCCAATCATCAAGATTTTTCTTGAAGAGTGCTAATGAGGAGCTTTGTTTGATAGAGATATGTAGTTTGTTCCAGTGTATGGGAAGTCTTTGGGACAGGAATATATCCCTCCAGCATGTTCTGTTTATTGTGGTGACAAGGTTTAGGTCCCTAGAGCATGTATCTCAGAGAGATTAGGATTTCTTTAAGTGGAGCATGTCCAACAGCCCTGGGTTTAACATAGCTTTGTATGTTAGGCAGAGATCGCCTCTGAGTAGGTGATATGCAGTGGAGTAAAGCTGGAGTTTTTTTAGATGGTCTGTATAGGGCATCTGTTTGAGGCCGGTAATCCTCTTTGTGAGGTATTTCTGCAGCCTTTCCAGTTGTAGATGTCTTGTGAGGTACATATCAAAAGGGGTGCTGTATTCTATAATGAGTCTAATGAGTGATGAGTAGAGGGGAACAATTACCTCTTTTTTCCTGGATGAGAAATCTTTTTTGATGAGGTGTGCCATGTAGAAGGATTTCCTGACTACTGTGGTGATCTGATTATCAAAGGAGAGACTACTGTCCACCTGTGTCCCAAGGTCTCTTATCACACTTTCATGTTAAGTAGACTACTGCCTATGTGGTAGTTCATGGGTACAGAGTTTTTACCAAAAGGGATGACAATGCACTTTTTGGCATTGAGCTTGAGGCCATGGATTTGACACCAAGCATCTGTCTCAGTGAGGCCCTTTTGTAGGATGTCCACATCGTTAGGAGTTTCGATTATGGCTCCTAGTTTGCAGTCATCTGCAAACTTCGTTAGCCAAAGACATTCTGTATTAGCCTGTACTTCAGAGAAGTAGATACCAAACAGGAGAGGACCCAGGACTGAACCCTGTGGTACTCCACTTGTTACTGGTCTGCAGTTGGATTTGGAGTCTGCTAGTTTCACAGTGTGGGTTCTGTCAGTGAGCCAGTTGGCAACCCATCTTGTGACACAGGGATTTATACCTAGTTTAGTGACTTTATCTATAATTCCAGAGTGGGGGATGGTGTTGAAAGCCTTGACGAGATCTAGATAGGCTGTGTGAACCACCTGACCCTCATCTACGGCTTTGGTGACCACTTCAAAGAAGTCTGTCAGGTTTAGGAGACATGATCTGCCTTTTACAAACCTGAACTGGATGGGGTCCAGAGTTTGGAGATTACCAGTGTCACTGTTTGTAAGTTCCATGATGATATGTTCCATAGCCTTGCAGACCAGGCTCATCAGGCTAATGGGGCTTTAGTTCCCAGGGTCCATGGTGGCTCCTCCTTTGTGGAGTGGGATAACCGTTACTGTGTGCCATTCAGTGAGCACAAAGCCTGAGGTGATGCTATGACTGAACATGGTACTTAGGTGGGGTCCCAGTTCGTCCTGTAGTTCATGCAGAATGCAGCCTGGGATGTTGTCAGGTCCCATGGATGCTGTGTTCTTGGCTTTGAAGAGTGTGATTTTTACCTGTTCAGCCATGATTACAGGAACTTTGCATTCTTCTGGTATAGAGATGGGCCCTTTAGCGGGTGAGAGGGGGGTAAAGTTAGCACTGAACCTATCTGCCAGGATGTTGGCAATATCAGTCGGTTCTGTATATTTAGTGCCATTGTGCTGTAACTCAGAGCAGATATGAGTGTTGCCATTGAGAGTCTTGACATAGCTATAGAATTCTTTGTGGTTGTTTTTAGAATCAGTGGCGATTTTGTTTTCGTAACTAGCTTTGGACGATTTTATGATGGATCTCAGCTTCTTGCTGAGGCTGACCAGGGAGTTCTCCAATCACGGAATTTTACTCTTTTTTGCAACAGTTTCTTTCTTCTGTTGTAGAGTTTGTTTATGGCAGAGGATGACCAGGTTGACTTCCTTTTTTTGGAGGATAGCATCTTGGTTCTGTAGGGATTGCACAATCCATGCACTCGTGTAAATGCTTATAAAGTGCATTTGTGTAGAATACAGCAGTCGTACCTCTATTGTCCATCTGCATGGGTGTCATGAAGTTTGCCACTTCTGTCTTAAGAAGCATGAAGTTGGCTTTGGAGAAATTTTTTATGGTGGTTTCCCTAATGTGGGTGGGGGTGGTATGTGGATGTCTAGGGTGACTAGCTTGTGGTCGGATCTGACCAACGAAGAATTGACCTCTGATATGGAACACTGGTTGCCCATGTTGGTAATGACCAGATCTAGGATATTGGTGCCCCTGGTGGGAGTGTGGATAAGTTGATCCAAGGCATAGAAATTTATGAATTCCAGAA
>NC_056740.1:162122464-162129964 GCF_019279795.1 Protopterus annectens | reverse complement strand
GTATATTCATATGTGTGTTTTCATGTGTGTGTGTGTGTGTGTGTGTTTGTCTGTGAATACAAGGGTGTTTCTCAATATGTTAGGATAGATGTGGTGCAAACATATGCATCTATGTATATATTGTTTATCTATATGTATATTTCTCTATCTCTCTCATATATCTATATTTACATATATATATATATATATATATATACACACACACACACACACACACACACACACACACACACACACACACACACACACACACACACATGCATACACACACACACACACACACACACACACACACACACACACACACACACACACACACACACACACACACACACACACACACACACACACACACACACTCACTCTGGCACCTCCACTGATAAGGTGCAATGTAAGACATACTACTTGCCCTGATATCTAATAACAGGTACATGGTCAGTGTGCTGAACATTTGTACATGGCTGTGATGGTGGTGGATAGGGGACAACAAACCAGACACAGAGTTGCTTTACATAGGCCAACGCCAGCACAAAATCATTTGGGATTCATGTTGACTCACCAAAGGTAATTTTGGTGAACACACAAAAAAAAATCAAAAGCAGTTAAGCACTTCACTGAAACGACCTTTGGCTAACATTAAAAGATTTTTTTTTCAGGGAGGGAAACCCCCTGCCCTCCTTGTGGAACACCTCATCAACCCCAGAATTATGCATACCAACTCTGAGGTTGTACAACAGTGGAGAAAAAGGCAATCTCCACCGTCAATGAAAGTGGTTTTGGTGAACTGCTTTCAATTTGTTTGGTGACCTGACATGTTCCCATCAGTGGATAACCCAGTTTGTATTTCATGCATAAACTGTTTAGGGGTGTGCTGTACTTCTGTGTTATGTGATATACATTGATTAGTGGGTTTATGTTAGTTCAACAAAATAAACTTTTGCCAGAACTAACATCACTGATTTTTTCCTCATGGGTGGCTCATTCCTTCAAGTTCTGATAACAACTAAGAAAATAATTGTTTCCCCCACATCTCCTGCACCCTTGCAACTTAACTCCAAAAATATTAGAAAAGTAGGTAAAAGGAAGAATTTCATTAACCCCACTGTCTGCTAATCTTACACTAAGAAACACACACTGATTCACGGAAAAGTGATGCCACTGGCAATATAAAACAAGCATCAAAAATAACAAGCAAATAAAATGAAATATAGCAAGACAAATACACTTAACCATAAATACTTGAAAGAGTTGAACCTGATACAATTATGCTAGACTTACATCTAGTTTCCAGTCAAACTGTGACAAGTATGTATCCTGTTCCTTTATCATTGAATGATAGTTATTGTCAGATGTCATGACATTCTCTCTTCCTAGCTTGTTGATGACATACCTCTCTATTTTCTATATTTTCACAGAATGTCCAGATTTGTGCCTCATATGTTTGGTCTGTTTATCATAAAATTTGTGTTTTTTTTTTCTGGAAAACTGTTGGGGATTGATGTCATTAAATAATGACATGCATTTGAGTTTCAGACTCAGTACCCTTTAGAAAATGCATGCTGATGCAAATCCTATTATTTTATCAATTTTCTTTGTTTATATAAGCAATATTTAAAAAAACGCCCCTATATTGAACCTTGAACCCCCCCCATTATTTTTTACTTTGTCTAGAATACTTACATTAAGAAGTTGTGCGGTGTGGTTGTCGGTCACCTGTATCTGGTTTGAAACTGTACTCCTTGGCACTGTTAATGAGCGTGTAGCTTGTGTAATAGTGTGCTATGTAGTGTGTGTAGAAATATGCAACAATGAATTTATTTTAATATTTCATCAAAATGATGTCACCACAACAGAGGACCTCTTTTGAACCTACTCCACCAGTATCAGAAGTGCTATTACTGAAAGATCCTTAAAACACGATTTTGATAGATTTCAGGTGTGTAGGCAATATGCACCAAGAAAGGTGAAGACGAATAATAGAATAGCATAGTGATTGGTGTTACTTGTCTTTTGTTTCTCAATTCTAGGATTTAAGGTTTAGTCATATTTGTTGTTCAGGAAGAGTGTTCTTATTTTCCATGTCTCCGTGTATTTTTTGCTATACTCTGTTGTTGTTCAGAAAACAGACAGCTTAATGCAGCTTGCTACTGCTAAAAATGAAAATCCTAACACTATGTAACTTTTTTACTTTGTGACCCTTATAAAGGATTTGGCAAATTTGGATTTAGCAGGTAAACAAAATTAAATAAATACATAAAAAGGCAACGTGATGGCATATCAGTCAAACTTACTGCAGATTATTTCAAAGCCTTTCTTGAAACATGAAGAAAAATGGAACATTAATAACATTCTTTTGTACAACAGATGCAGTTACATAGAAGAGAAACAAGTTTTTCCACTCATGGCAATATTTTTGTAATTTATTTTTCTTCTTCTTAGCAAGACTGTTTCATTAAATGGTATAATGATATAAAATGGATTCTGCGGCTAAGAGGCCTGTTGTTCAATCATTAAGGAGCAGATGTTCAATTATGCAAAAGGCAAACTGCTTATTTTATTTGTTGTATTTATCCATTAGCAATTACCATCTGTTTTGGTATTATTTATCTTATTTTTACAATGAAGAGGGATTGTTTAATCTTTAACGTTTTGCCCTAGCATTAAATATTACTTCATATAGTTCTAATGTAACAACACGAGTTTAATATCCAGGACTAAGTTAAAATGTTAAAATGCAACCTTTTATGTTTAAATGAACTGAATGTATCTTTCATCAGAAGTATGATTTGCACACTGCAATACTACAGTAAGTGTGGCTAATTTTCTTTGTAACCACTCATTTGAACTGAAGGCATTCAAACCGTCTTAGGAAAGCAATGCTAACTGCAAAATCTGTTCACAATAAAATATCACAGCTAAGATACTTGTATGGTTTTCTTAGCACATTATGAGATAATCCAAATTTTCCACTATAAAAATGAGACAACTTAAACATTTTTTCTCTACTGTTACTCAGAATATATCTCTGTTGTATTTTATGCTGACACAGTGGCAGCGCAGATAGCACTGCTACTTCACAGCAAAAGGATCCCTGGTTCGATTCTCAGCTGGCGTGCCTTCTGTGTGGTGTCTGCATGTCAGTCATGTGGGCTTCCTATGGGTGATCTGGTTTCCTCCCTGTAGATGTGTGTGTGTGTGTGTGTGTGTGTGTGTGTGTGTGTGTGTGTGTTGTAACTTTAAGAGCTATTCCAGTCTGTGGGCACAAGCATATAAGTGCTGAGCATGTGCAAGCATAAGTGCCATTTTGAGTGAGCAGCCAGAGTGAAAGCATGTATGTTTGTAGCAGTCAGTTAGTTTAAGTTTAATGTTCCAGTCATCCAACCTGATGTGTTTGTGTGTAATAAACTGCTTAAACGAACACCCAAGCCTCATCATCTTATCTGAATACACAAGACGAGCGACATGGTGTCAGAATGGGATCCAAAGTAAAACTTCTTCAAGGCCATGAAGTACGCAGCCACAATGGGAAGAATATACAGAAATGAATCGTCCAAAGCTTGAACGACTCCCAAACAGGTCAGAAAGACAAATCCAGGTACTAAAACTCATTTAAATGATTTTCACTCAACAAATATAAAATAAAACATTCAAAATGTTCAAAATGGCTTTCTAATTAAAAGAAATGTCAGAAACTCCGATATATTGATAAAATACTTGAAATGCTTATAAAAGTGCTTGAAATACCTGCCAAATCACATAAAATGTATAAAAAAAGAGAAAATTACTGTATTTTTTGCTATGTACGTCTTTTCATATTGACTAAAGCTATTTGAAATATTCAATGTGTGCAAAGTGTTTGCAAGTGTGTGCAGTATTATAGTATAGTTATTTCGCAAAATACAGCCATTTCAAAGAGGCTGTTGTGCAGTTGAATATTTTTCAAGTACCTGGTGTATGTGTGCATTTGAATATAATTACAAGGGTATTTTGTTGTCATGCCAGAAGGATTTTACAGACCTACTCCACCTGTATTTGATAATGTTGCTTAAAATTGGAGAGTGTTTGAGCAAGAGTACGATATTTTCATACAGGCTGCTTTTTCTGACAAAGATGTATATACAAAGGCATTTATTCTGCTTAAAGCCATTAAAAGGGAGCATTCATTTGTGTATGCCCCAGCAGTGTATGCAGGGGAGGGAGAAGACTGCCATATTGTGGAACTGTCTGAATGCAGGAAGACCCCGCATGCTTAAAACATAAATTTAGAGAAATGTACAGCCCCCAAATTAATATTACAATGGAAAGGCACATATTTTACAAGAGAGCAAAAGCCTGGTGAAACTTTTGCAGCATATTTAACTAATTTGAGAAAAAAGGCAAAAACGTGCAGATTTGGTGATTTAAGAGACGAGTTGATAAAAGAGAGGTTTGTTTGCTGTATCAAACATGATGCAGTGAGAACGATTTTGCTTTGAGACAGTGATTTAACTTTGAAAAGGCCATAGAGATTTGACAAATATATGAGCTCACAGAAAAGCACACAAATATGCTTACAAATGAGAAAAGCATGCTTGCAGTGCCTTCCACTGTTAATGTTGATAGTATGCAGTACAAGGTTAAAAGATACAGGCCTAAGGGAGCAGCCACATCCTGGGCCTCCCTAGAAAAACCCAGAGCAGCTTCAGTAAAGCACAGAGCACACTCAGTAAAGCACATGGGTGAGTCAGCAAAACTTGTGACAGGCCTCATAGTCAGCTGTAGTAATTGTGGAGATAATCATGATCCCAAACAAGAGAAGTGCTTAGCTTTTGGTCAGCAGTGCCACACATGTAAAAAGTGGAATCATTTCAAAAGGTTCTGTAAATTTAAAGAGGCACATTTTTTTATGGATAAAAACAGGATTCGAAGGGGCAAGTTGATCAACTAGAAAGCTGCGACCCTACTTTTTATGTTAATGGTGTGTCAGTACTTGATGAAACAGTCAATGCAGTAGATTTATGGGCAAAGAATGAAGTATTTTACCCTGTTCTGATTAATGGGAGACCTGTAGAGCTCAAGGGTGATACTGGTTCAAAGTATAATTTTATGTCAGAAGAAATGTTTGCCAAGGTAAAAGCCAGTGAGAAGCTTGATCTGGCAAAGTGTGCAAAGCTTGTTGCTTATGGTGGTGAAGAAATTCAAACCAAAAGCTCTGTAGTGCTTTCATGTTACTCTGCTGGGAACAGCTATGACAAGAGACAGGTACAGTCATTGTTAGGCCTCAGAGACAGTTTGAAAATGGGACTGCTTTTATTTAATGCAGAAGTCCACCATGTAAGCACATGTACCAATGAAAATTTCACACAAACAATTTTTTTCTGACTATGCTGATCTTTTTGAAGACAAGTTAGGCAAACTACCAGTTGTGTACTCCATGAAGTTAGACCACGAGGTAACCCAGTTATCAGACCAGCACAGAAAGTTCCAGTAACCACGCAAGGCATAGTCATGGCTGAGCTAGACAAGATGGAGCATCTAGGTGTAATTTGTCCAGTAGATGAACCAACTGAATGGGTATCCTCCATGGCAGTAGCTCATAAGAAAAGTTCAGATGATATTAGAATATATATTGATCCAAGATATTTAAACAAATCACAAAAACAACCTCATCATCCAATGCATACAGTCAAAGAAGTTGCTGCTCTTATGCCAAATGCCACTGTTTTTTCTGTCTTAGATGTAAAAAGTTCATTTTGGCAAATTTTGCTTGACTGAAAATCGTCATTACTAACCACTTTCAGTACACCATTTGGAAGGTACACATTTTTCAGAATGCCATTTGGGATACATTCTGCCAGTGAAGTCTTTCAATGTGCGATGGAGATATTATAGTAAATGATATCCTTGTAAAAAGCAATGGTGAACTTGAACATGATTGAAAGCTCAGAAAAGTTCTGGAACTTGTTTGTGAAGTGAATCTTTAGATAAATCCTCAGAAATGCAAGTTCAGGCTATAAGAAGTTACTTATGTGGATCATTTGTTTACCACTTCAGACTTATGACCAGATCCTTCCAAGCAAAATGCAATTCTTAAGATACCAGCTCCAGAGGATGTGACACCCTCACAACATTTTCTTGGCTTGGTCAACTATTTGGGCAAGTTCTTTCCAGATTTGATTGACCTTTCAGCACTGCTAAGAAAGGTGACACACAAAGATGTGACTTGGTCCTGGTACCAAAGAGTATTTGATGTCCTGAAACAGAGAATTGGCAGTCCACCCACTTTAAGATGCTATGATGTTCACAAACGTGTAAGTCTTTCTTGTGATGCTTCAAAATTTGGTCTTGGTGAAGTCATTCTCCAAGAGGGCAAACAAGTAGCCTATGCAACCAGAATTCTAACCAAAACTGAGATGCAGTATGCTCAAACAGAGAAAGAGCTCTTGGCAATTGTGTTTGCATGTTCAAGGTTCCATGATTATATTTATGGCCGAAGTATTCAAATTGAGACAGACCTCCAACCTTTGGTCACTATTTTAAAAAGCCAATGCACACAGCTCCTGTGAGATTGCAATGCATGATGTTAAAATTACAAAAGTACAATTTTCACTTGGTTTACACAAAAGGCAATCTTCTTTATTTTGCTGATACTTTATCCAGATCTCCCAGAAATACCACTGAACAGCATGAGAATGAGAAATTTGATTTTGAAGTCATAGAAGTGAGAATTTTTTTTCTATACATCTTGATGAGCTTAGAACTCACACAGCTTCAGATCTGATTCTCCAGAAGATCATTCACTTTATCAGGTGAGGATGGCTGTCAAAGCAATCTTGTTTACCACCAGATGTGCAGCAGTATTTTCCTTACAGAGATGAGATTCTGATAGAAAATGCTATCATGAAAGGTCCAAAAGTGATTGTTCCAAAATCCTTACAACAAGAGTATATTAAAATCTTTCATCGTTGCCACCCAGGAACTTATTCTACCAAAAGAAAGGTGGGAGGACTAGTATTTGGCCTTCTATGTGAAAAGATATTGAGAAAGAACTTTAAGCTTGTTCTGTTTGTAATAGTACTAAACTCCATCAGCAAAATGAACCACTTCAGCTAAGCTAGATTCCTGAACTACCTCGGTTGACAGTAGCTACAGATATTTTCAAGTGGAATGGTCAACGTTATTTGGTGTTGGTAGACTCTTATTCAAATTGGTTCAAGATTAACCTAGTTCCTAATCTGACATCTAATACTGTCATTATGAAGTTGACATTTTTCTGTCCATAGTGGTCCGCACAGTCATTTCTGACAATGGTGCACAGTTTACAATTCAACAGTTTAAAAGATTTGCTGAAACATGGGACTTTATTCATGTTACAAGTAGTCCTGAATACCCACAATCAAATGGTCTGACTGAACGTGCAGTACAAAGTGCAAAACAGCTGTTGGAAAAGTCTAAAAGTGACAATACTGGTATTTCCTTAATCTGCTTAATCTCAGAAACATTCCTCATGACAATCTTCTT